>NW_028254576.1:0-124467 GCF_964263255.1 Lissotriton vulgaris
TACCTTAATACAAAAAGGTTACTATAGCGTCTGCTACATATAAGGGTTCTCAGCCTGTCCCTTCTGTTGTCATTTAACAGAACTTTTTTGACTGCTGAAAGGGGTTCTGTTCCGACCGCTGGTTGGTGGAGACATTTTGACTATATTCTGGACCTGCGTTGTCGCGTAATGCGTCATATGACGCGCCGCGTTAGCGCACCCAGAAGTGCTCCGGTGCGCGAGGCGCAGCTTCCCGGAAGCGATCCGGGGCGCGGCGCGCAACGCGTAACGTAAGCATAACAGGTCATGTGACTTGTTAATAAAACTTTTCTTTGGTTCATTTTACTTTTGTTTTTCTAATGATGGAAGGCTTGGTCATATGACCTAAAAATAACACTTTTCATTGGTTTAGAACATTTTTTTTCCCAAAAGATGAAAGCCCCACCTTTTTTTTTCTCACTCTGACTTGTAAAGCAAAGGACCCAGATGCATTTACAGTTTATCACTAACAATGTTCCAGGCTAATGCATTTTCCCGGGAAATTTACAACTGTTCTACAAGTAAAATATTCCTATTTCGAGAAAAAGGGTGTTTCTTCGTCCCATGAGGGAGCAGTTGAACAAAAGAGGCTCGACCTGATATCTTAGTCGCTGATAGGCATGAATATCGGATTCTTATCGATCACTTTATGTGGCAGGAGTGGAAAACACAACAGCCCTTGACCATTTATCTTTACTGCTTTCCTGCGTATTATACCTTTTAAATGTCATGTAATCGGGCTGCTTTAATTCACTTGCCTTTTACTGATTCGAAAACAGTGGCTATTATTCAAAACTTTACCAATCTAGGTACTACTACCATGTTTTGTTTTAAAAACCTTTATTGTGAAAATTTCAGTATACAAATACGGGCCTATAACCACGTGGGCCGGCCACGGAGCAAACTGTAATCGTATATGATGAGAGGACATTTACACTGTAGAAGACCGTAACGGGCGGGCCATTAGGTTGCAAGAACTAAGGTGTCTAACAGTTGCGGAATCGGTGGACGTACATTTTATAATTAAAGTACGACAGGGCCAGTTACAATAAAATTATCTAGATATACATTTGCGGGCAAGTACCATGGACGACGTTAATTCAAAATTTCAATAGTACAGTAATCAATAACACATCAGAACTTAACATCAATAGGAATGTCCAAATGTTCAATCAGTACTCGTCCCCGCCCGCCATGTGCTTCAAAACTGCATACGTATCTCGTGATATCAAGGCTGGGCAACCAGTACACAAGAGGTAGTTACGAGTCCCATTTATACCGGAGCCATTTGGGGCGAGGCCGGGCAGGTCCAGGATATAGTCAAAATGTCTCCACCAACCAGCGGTCGGACCAGAACCCCTTTCTGCAGTCAAAAAAGGTTCCGTTAAATGACAACAGAAGAGATAGGCAACAAGAACCATCAGTCAAAAGAGGGGACGCTTTCGGGAATGGGGCCCATGCCCTAGCAGGCAAGAGTCCGAGTTCCAAGGTGTCCCAGGGCCATTTTAGTTGACCAGGCCCAAATCCAAAGAGCCGGCCGCCATTTTGAGAGTCCTTTTGCAGCCGCCTATCGCTGCACCGCAAGAGTGGCCGCAATTCAGCTGGATGGTGGGCGAGACGCTGTAGCCGCAAGAGCGGGCCCAACTCAGCTGGATGGCGGGTGAGGCACTGTGTCGCAAGAGTGGGCGCAATTCAGCTGGATGGTGGGTGAGGCACTGTGCCGCAAGAGCGGGCAAAACTCAGCTGGATGGCGGGTGAGGCACTGTGCCGCAAGAGCGCGCGGAACTCAGCTGGATGGCGGGTGAGGCACTGTGCCGCAAGAGCGGGCGGAACTCAGCTGGATGGCGGGTGAAACGCCAAGGGGCGCCCCACTGCAACTGAGGAGCCTCCACCTGGGGAGGCGGGAGAGGCCCGTTCGCGCCACCTCTCCCCCCCCGGGGCACCCCACGCCGTCTTTCAGCACAGCATTGTAGGATGGCCACACCAGTGCGGCAACTTGCTGGACACCACCTCGGTGCCATCCGGATCTCGGCGCGTTGTGCTGCCTTCGGCCTACTGAAGCCGCAAGTGAGGACGCAACTCAGCTGGATAGCGAGTGAAACACCAAGGGGCGCCCCACTGCAGCTGAGGAGCCTCCACCTGGGGAGGCGGGAGAGGCCCGTTCGCGCTGCCTCTCCCCCCCCTGGGGCACCCCACGCCGTCTTTCGGCACAGCATTGTAGGATGGCCACACCAGTGCGGCTACTTGCTGGACACCACCTCTGTGCCATCCGGATCTCGGCGCGTTGTGCTGCCTTCGGCCTACTGTAGCCGCAAGTGCGGACGCAACTCAGCTGGATAGCGAGTGAAACACCAAGGGGCGCCCCACTGCAGCTGAGGAGCCTCCACCTGGGGAGGCGGGAGAGGCCAGTTCACGCCGCCTCTCCCCCCCCCCAGGGCACCCCACGCCGTCTTTCGGCGCAGCATTGTAGGATGGCCACACCAGTGCGGCAACTTGCTGGACACCACCTCGGTGCCTTCCGGATCTCGGCGCGTTGTGCTGCCTTCGGCCTATTCACACATCGGTCCGCTACTGATGCCACCTCACTGGCCAACGGATTTTGTAGGATTTTTATAGCCCAAAGCCGGATAACAGGTCATGTGACTTGTTTATAAAACTTTTCATTGGTTCATTTTACTTTTGGTTTCCTAATGATGGAAGGCTTGGTCATATGACCTAAAAATAAAACTTTTCATTGGTTTAGAACATTTTTTTTTCCCAAATGATGAAAGCCCCACCTTTTTTTTTCTCACTCGTCAGTCCAAAAAGGTTCCGTTAGATGACAACAGAGGGGACAGGCAACAAGAACCATCAGTCAAAAGAGGGGAGGGCAAGTTCTTCCCTACTGGGTCACGTTGGGGCTCCACTGGAAGTCATCGAATTGGTAGTCTACAGTGTTTCTGGATGTTTCAGACTGAAGCTGGCGTCAGCATGAGAGCACCACCATCTCGTGGCTCCGTCGTGGCCATTCCACAAGCAATCATGGCAGCCGCTCCCCACCGGAAGCCTGCGGGAGTCGGGGGCCCCGATGACTTTTGTAGAATCTTCAAGGCTGAGGGGACGCTTTCGGGAATGGGGCCCATGCCCTAGCAGGCAAACGTCCGAGTTCAAATGTGTCCCAGAGCCATTTTAGTGGACCAGGCCCAAATCCGAAGAGCCGGCCGCCATTTTGAGAGTCCTGTGGCAACCGCCTATCGCTGCACCGCAAGAGTGGGCGCAGCTCAGCTGGATGGCGGGTGAGGCGCTGTAATAGCAAGAGCAGGCGCAATTCAGCTGGCCGAGCAAGGCACTGTGTCGCAAGAGCGGGCGCAAGCCAGCTGGTAGAGTGAAGCGGTGGGGTGTAGCTGAGAAACCTCCACCTGGGGAGGTGGGGGAGGCTCGTTCGCGCCGCCTCTCCCTTCTAGTGCACCCAATGCCGTCTCCTGGCGCAGGTATATGTGATGGTCGGACGAGGGCACCGCAGGACGTGTCTTCGGGTCAAACGGATTGTGGGACAAGGTGTGGAACAGGCGCAACTTAGCTGGCCGAGGGAGGCACTGTTCCGGAAGAGCGGGCGCAACTCAGTTGGATGCCAAGGGGCGCCCCACTGCAGCTGGGGAGCCTCCACCTGGGGAGGCGGGGGAGACCCGTTCGCGCCGCCTCCCCCCCCGGGGCGCCCCACGCCGTTTTTCGGCGCAGCATTGTAGGATGGCCAGACAAGTGCGGCAACTTGCTGGACACCACATCGGTGCCGTCCTGATCTCGGCGCGTTGTGCTTTCTTCGGCCTATTCGCACAACGGTCCGCTACTGACGCCACCTCACAGGCCGATGGATTTTGCCGACTAAAAGACAGGCCAAAGCAGCCCATTGTTGCTTTGAGATGGATGTTGCAGCAGGCTGCCATGTAAATAGTTGTTTAAAATGTTTTTTTTAATGTGTTTACTTTGTTGGAGCGTTGTATATATTTATAAGTTATTAAAGTGTTATAATCCTACTACTTTTTTGGAGTGCTATATATTTTTAATGTGACACATAATTGTGAAGACTTTGATGTACAAAAAGGCATCCCTGGAATCTTCCGCTTCAGGCTCGGTCCCACACACCCTTACAGTGAGAATCCCCTCCCCAATCATAATACAGGATCGTTATCAGATAGTAGGAACGCGTGTGGTGTGACGGATCTCATGGGGTGGGGGCCTTGATCTACTGTAACTCCTTTGAAGAGGGGTGATTCTTTACAATTGGGGCCATAAACTACATCCGCAGGGCTAGGTGATAGCCTGGGACCGGCCTGGACAATCGGACACAGAGGAAGAGGAGTGTCAGAGGGTGCGGTAGTGAATAGGGTGAAAGGGAGGTGTTGGGCGGGCACAGGGTGTGATTCTCAGGGAAGAGCAGCGCAGATGGGAGGAGGTTTATGGCCCATGCATGAGAGAGAGAGCGTGGGTGACCAGTGCGTGGGGGAGGTGCTTGCGAGGGTGGGGAGCCATGCTGAGGATCGGCGGCGTGCAGAGAGTGGGTCTGGTCAAGGCATCTAAAATGGCTGCCGTGCACGACAAAAGTGTGGCATTGGAAAAAAGGCAAGATGGCGCAGACAATGTTTATCAATACGGATTAATTTTCCACAGAGAGAAAGGGGGAGGTCAGAGAGGGGGGGTGTTCGTAGCGCCAGGGAGACGCGCTGGGGACCGGCGAGGGGCAGAGGGGCCATAGCGCTTTCTAAATGGCTGCTGCTTGCTAGACCGTACATGCCTGAGCGGGGACAACGTGGCGCCGATTATGTTGACATCGCAAACCAGATTTTAACACTTAGACATGAAAGGTAAAACTGCACCATTGCTCCCCCCCCTCCGACTGACACCCTCCTTTGCCTCAGCTTGGATCATCATTTGCTAAAGTGTTCAAAGACCCCACCGTGAGTATAAGCACAACCGGGGCCTTTGTTGTATATGCATATCTACTACTATACATGTTCCAGTGTGGATTCATTTACTACAGCCTTACTGCACACCCTGAGAAAAACTACGCAGCAAGACAATCTCTACCTTCTCCCTTTTCCATGTTCCAACGCTTTGAAATGAACAATATATTTACTCGCAGTGACAAAATGGCGGTCAACCCTTCCTGATTTCCTTCGAATCGAACATTAACAGACGTCACGCAGCAAAAAAAAAATTCCACTCACGCGCAGCCGCTGGAAGACATGTATCAACATATATGAGCATCCTCAGCCACCCTCAGAAAACATAGGGGGTCAGGATACGTCTCCCGTACCCCCTTATACCCATTTCCCACATTGTTTTTCCTCCATCTTGTAATTTAATTAAAACAAAACACAAAATGGCGAATTCCCGTTTCGCTACCGGTTCGCGAACCGGGAAGCGCTTCTACCGCGAAAAATCTATTTTTTTTATTTGCCCCACGGGACCCTTTAATAACCCCAACATCATTCCTAGGGGGTCAAGAGGGGTCTACCTTGCCCCCTTTCATTAAATTCCCCCTTCGTTTTTCTCCTCCTCTTGTCTCTCGATCCTACAGAGAGACAAGATGGCGGCCGTTCCAGACTGTTTAGAATGTTGACAGACACCGGAGAGCCAATCAGCTTCGCTTCGCAAAGTTCCGTAACGCGAAAAGTACGCGAACCGGAGCGCTACCCGGGACGCTGTCACAGATATATCTGTTTTTTAAAACGTTAATTTCTCAAAATCCACTGGAGCACATATATTGAGACCCAGCAAAGGCACATCGGGCTAACAGTCCCTACAATGTTGCCAAGTTTCGTGCAAATCCATTCAGCCGTTCGAGCTAAAAGTGAGGACAACCGCCCTATGGAAAAATGAATGGGAAAAACTCGTTTGGGACCCCCCTTTTTTCTCGGCCCCCCCTTCACAAAACCCCCCCAATTTTCAGGGGCTGCTCCGAAACAAAATGTGCCATTTTCCTGAAAATTTCAGCCAATTCCGTCCACAAACGCCAAAGTTATTAGACATAGAATTTTCAAAAGTCCCATAGAGAAAAAACCCTAACTATATATACCTACTGGCGACCGCCAGTAGGTAATACATAGATACATATATATACATGAACTGAATGATTGATTTATGGATGATGATTACTGCTCCCCCGATTTTATGAGTAAAATCTGATTAAGGGGATTTATTGCCAATACCTTACAATATTTGCGGAATATAATAACAATGAACTTGTAATGGAAATGCAAACATGTGACTGTCTTCCTGCCTATTACACTGACTGGTCTCAGTCAGTTGTTTAGAAATGTGGTTTTTAAATGGTTATGTGTGGTTATTATATGAATTTTATGCACAATGCACTTTTTTTCACGATATAGCACTTTAATATTTATACATATATACACTATGTGCTGGAGGCTCTATGTAATTTAGGTAAAAGGATATCTATAGCGATGTAGAGAATAGTCAAACCAGAGCAGAAGCGTAGACTTTGAAATGGCATGATAACTCATACAATGGTGTGCGATTTGATAATGAATAATGCAATCTATCAAACATCATGCAAGCATTAAAAAAGGTAATTGTTATTATTGCTTTTAGCAAAATAGGTACTTTTATCAATGTACGTTATGCCTTATTGTAAATTAATGTATTTAACTAATAATTGAAATGTATTTTACCAAAGGATTTCGAATGAAATGTATTAGACATTAAATAGATACTGAGTCTGCTTTCTAGCTCTATTTGACGGAGCCCAATCAAAGCAAAGCACTTGCACTTTAAATATTCCACTCTCACTAATGTTTGCTGTCATGTGAGTAAGGCACCTGAGTGCTGAAACATTATGAAGCCGACAAGCGAATAAAGAAATTTTGAGCACCGCAAAAACCTGGTCCGTGCACTGTATTCCTGGCGCATGCTGAGGCGAGCCGCAATCGCGCAGGGAAACTTTGGTCTGAAATATATATATATATATATTCAATGAAAAAACCATTGGTTTTAGGCCATATATAGTTAGGGATTTGCATTTAGAAAACCTTATTTTACTCGCATAAAACCATTGAAATTCCATATATAGTTATAAGCGCTAACTATATATCGCGCACCCGCAATCCACTGCTGATGATGTCACATATTACATCATTCATGACATGGTTAGTGACATCACTGATGACATCACTGATGACATCTCAAATGACATCACTGATGACATCACTGATTACAACATCCAGTGACTGTTTGTTTCTGTAAAGTTAAAATATGTCTTACATATTGAAGAATGAGTGGATGTATAAGTGTCTGGATGAAGGATTTACTAGGTGCATGACTGACTGATTGAGTGAGTGATTAAATGTGTCTCACTGAGTGCATGGGTTAGTGACTAAACTGTTTTAATTTGTGCATCATTATATCTGTTGTTCTACAAACTGCTGCATATGTTGTTCAGTAGCTATATGAGTAACTGTATGGGTTATTGATTGGTTGTCCAAGTATTTGTATGGGAAACTGAGTGTGTGTGTATGGGTGGCTGGGAGGTGTGTGACTCTGTACATAGATGTGTGAGTAGTTGATTCACTATATGTATAGATTCACAACTGCATGTGGAAACAGCTGTATGGGCGGTTGACTGTGCATGAGTGTATTAGTGAGTGAATGGATATCTCAGTGCTACATGTCAAATTAAGTACATATGTAAAACACAGTACATGTGAGAGTTGACATCTATAAATAACTGTGCATAAGAGCTAGTGAATGTGTGAGTGGCTGTATGGATCATTGTGAACATGTATCAGAGATTGTATAAGAGAGTAAAGTAAATATGTGTTAGTATATGTTTGAATAAGTAAAATGTGTATAACTGTATAGATCAGAAAATGGAGGTGTGATTGATTTTTGGCATAACTGACTAGGTGTGTGAGTAACTCCATGGATGAGTGACTGTCTGTTTACACTGATTGTATCTAAGGTTATATTAGAGTCTGAAGAGGTTCATGGTATTATCACATGAATGATATCATCAGTGATGTGATCAGTCATGTCAAATGAGATGTTATCAGTGATGTCATCAGTGATGTCATTTGAGATGTCATCAGTGATGTCATCAGTGATGTCACTAACCATGTCATGAATGATGTAATATGTGATATCATCAGCAGTGGATTGCGGGTGCGCGATATATAGTTAGCGCTTATAACTATATATGGAATTTCAATGGTTTTATGCGAGTAAAATAAGGTTTTCTAAATGCAAATCCCTAACTATATATGGCCTAAAACCAATGGTTTTTTCATTGAATTTTCAAGGTTTTGTAAATGCAAATTCCTAACTATATATGGAGTATAACCTATGGTTTTTTCTGTGAATTTCAATGGTTTTTTAATAGCAAGTATCAAAAGCTGTCAAATGTCAAGTACGTGATAGGTAAAAACGTTTTCGTGTTTATGCACGCTGATCTGCTTTGAACGCTGCCCCCCCCCCCACTCCCCTCTTTTCTCTTAGTAGTACTCTCTCTTTGCAGATAGTGAACGGTAGTTAACTCAGACCTTTACCCCTGTTGTAATCCGTCGTACCTGCTTGTCTCTCCATTTGATTGATTATTATCCAAGCATTTACTATTTTACAATTGGTTCTCTTTGGATCATTCTCTATTTACAAACAAGCACAAAGTCGCAATACTCTGTTTAGTCTTTGCAGATAGTGAAAAATCGTGTAAAAAAATAAAAGTAATCGAGCAAAATCAGTAGACCACTAATTCGATCTCTTTTTGACCTCGGTAAAATACAAACATTAGGAATAACCCTTCATGAGAAATACGAAAATAGTGAAATGAACTGAGCTCCACACCATGAGGGCTGCAAAACAGCTCGACTCCGCCACCCACACCGCCCAAAATAACGGCAAACCCTATGCAAATATTATAAATATACACAACACACCACCAAAGAAACAGAGTAAAACATTTTATTAAATAACTATTTACATAACTATTTTATACTTTTTATTGCCCGATCCGGCTAGCTCAATCGATCGAGCATGAAACTCATGCACTGATAACAAGCGTTGAGAGTTTGTAGAATGATGGCTTCAGATTTTCCACATACGGTATAGTGGCGCGAACTGGCAGGGGGCGTTTGGATTCTACCCCTTCTCCAAATAAGATTTTCATACGTGAATGTTCGTTCATGCTTTTTGTCCCTGAGTTGCTTCCATGTCACTGCCTTACATAAATGGCATAAGTCCTGGTTGCTGAGTGCCATACTTCAGAGTTCTAAGCAGCTCTTGTAACACTGTTTAAACCTTATTTGCACCTGCTGCAGCTTCACTATTCAAAGTAAGTGGGGTCCATTTGTGGACCTGACTGCATTGGAAAACAATGTGATACGGTGCCTCCCTAAACCGCTTGACGGAGGCCCCCGAGGGGCGGTGAGATGGCGCGGACTGAGAGGGGGCGCTTGGCTCCTGCCCCCTCCCCAAGTCGTGTTGCCCTGGTGAGGCCTGAGATCGCCCCCGGCATAGGCGGCCGGCTCCCGGGGTCCAGCGGAATTTTTTCCCTTTTGAAGAATCTTTCATTCTGGACCTGTTAGACCCGGGACCCTGGCCGGCCAAGACTCGCGTCGAGGTCAGTCAGGGATCGCCAGTTCTAAGTGTCAGGGCAAGGGAGTCACACGCCAAGGCAACCCCCACTCGCCCTCTAGGTAACGTGGCGCGAGCAGTCAAGGCTAAACTTGGAGGCGATGTAAGTTAAGTATTTGCGCACGCACCCCAGCAACAACACCCAAGGCCCACCACAAAGAAACACTCCACACAAGGTTATGTAAAAATAGCCTTTGTATTATAAAAATATACATCAGATAAAACACACATCTTATTACACGGTGCCAACAGGCACGGGCGGAATTTACAAGGGATATTTGTACAGGACAGGGCCACTTGGACCACTGTCAAGGGTATCAGCACTTTTAGAGATAATTACTGTAGCACAAAAATATAACAGTAGAGCATACAACCAGTAATCACTGGTAACAGGACCTCTCTAGCACCACCTGTACTAGGGAGAAAACAACCACCTACATGTCACAATACCTATAGGGGTGCAAGGATAAAACACATGATGTATCAACATTCAGAGGTGTAAAGGCACATGACGCATAAGCAATACATTCAGAGGTGCAGAATCAATAACCATTACCCCATACTCACAAGTCACCACCTGTGACTGTCCCGGTGTCCCAATGTCAGGGCCTAAACGTGGCAGTTGTCCACTAAGTGCTGGACAACTGGAGCAGGGAAAGTTAACACAAAGTTGGGGCCTCTCTGGGCTCACAGAACCACCACTGTGGCACTGGTGAGCCTCTCTTAGGCTCTCTCACCAGTAAGGGGGGCTGCTGAGCCTCTCAGGGCTCCAGCAACAGAAAAGGTGCAGCCTCGCTGGGCTGGGGGGGCCCCTCGCTCTGGGGACCCAGGAACACTTAGGGCGCTCTGAGCCTCTCTCAGGCTCTCGACAAAAGTGCGGTGCTTCTCTTTGGGGAGTCCCCCCTCTGGGGACTCGAAGGGAAGATGGGGCGCTCAGAGCCTCTCAGGGCTCGTGAAATAATTGCCCCCAATGAGCCTCTCGGGCTCCAACAACCAAATGCTGCCTTTCCGAGCCTCTCTGGGCCCTACACGAAATGCCTCTGAGCCTCTCTGGGCTCCCAACACGCGGGCGCGAGGTCGCGCTACAGAGAGGGGGCGGGGCGGACACCGGCAATGTGTCCCGACGCTCCCCCCCTCCTCTGCAGGCACCTGCACTCACCGGCTGGTCTTCAACGGAGGCGGGTCTCTCCCGCTGGTCCCGGGGCGCTCCTCGGCCGGTTGCTTCTCGTCCTGCCCCCGGCCTGCCTGACTTCCGGGTCGCGGCAGCGGGGCGGGACTTCCGGTCGGCCTCTCCGGGGCCGCACAGTGATTGGTCGGCCGCCTCACCACTTCCGGGTCGTCGCGGGCAGCGCGGCGGCCCGTTTCTAGGCAGGCAGGCGGCTTACCAGATGATCCGAGGAGTGGGCTCCCTCGTGGATCAGTCAATCGGGCAAAACACTACGGCAATAAGCGGGGTGGCACCCGCGCCGTCAACTCGCCACACGGGGCGATCGGAGGCCGGGTGGGCACCGGCCTCTGCAGACCACAGCGCTCCCAAGCGCTGCAGGCACCATAAAGCGCTCGTAAGCGCTAAACAGCAGACAAAAGCGCTCTCCAAGCGCTAGGGGTGAAATCCAGCGCTCTCCAAGCGCTAGGCAGGCGATGTCCGCGCTCCCAGCGCTGAAGGGCAGAGAGCAGCGCTCTCAGGCTGCAGGAAAGAAGTCCTCAGTGCTCCCCAGCACTGGAGGACAGAACAGGGCTCCAGCAGGGCTGGAGGCAGGCAGGGGGGGCAAGGCTGGGCCAGAGCCAGCACACTGGGTCTCCAGGCAGGGAGACTCCCCAAGTGGCGTTCCTTCTGGCCCCAGCAGCGGCCAAAGCCCCCTCTGGCAGGATTCAAAAGAAGAACAATTTCAGTGGGGACACAGCCCCTTCTTATACCAACAAATCCTTTGTTACAATGTGCAGGGTGGGGGGAAAACCAGTCGCAGCTGGTTCTGGAGCACTCTTGATGGCCCAACCACCCATTCCTTTCACTGGGGAGGCTAGGGTCATTAGACACACCACAGGGGGGCGGAGCCAGCATTGTGTGGGGAAAACCCAGCCCATCCAGGACCCAGGTACACTCCTCCCACACATCACTCATGCTAATCTCCCACTCACCACCGGGCAG
Source organism: Lissotriton vulgaris (assembly GCF_964263255.1). Lineage (NCBI taxonomy): Eukaryota > Metazoa > Chordata > Amphibia > Caudata > Salamandridae > Lissotriton > Lissotriton vulgaris. The sequence goes on from NW_028254576.1 coordinate 11,792, forward strand.
ACCCATCCAGACTTCCTGGAGCCTGGCATGCCAGCCAGCTCCAGCCAATCACGCTCCAGCACCCTCACTGTACACATATCTCAATGTCCAGAAGTAGAACTTCCCAACTAGACACACACATGCCGCAGACACCATCTTGCAGCATTCACTCTCACGAGTTCAGGCATACCAAACTCGAGCCTGCACTCCCCACGCATCAGGAACTACTAGGGACACACACATTCCCCATGCATTCCTATGGGAGGGCAGGCCAGCCATACTTCACGCACGCACTTTCACTCTGGGACTCAGGGGAAAGTGCGCAGAGACCCAAAAATCACTAACACAGGGTCACAAATAAGGCAAAAAGTCTAGGGGTGAACCTGCCCTGCGGGCCAAGTCCAACACAACCCCCTTCCAGCCAAAACGCAGGGGAGAACAATCACCACCGTGATGGACTTCCCTGCTTGGGGCGATAGAACACGGACGCAGGCCCGCCACTGCCGGGACACTCTCCTGTTCTATGCCACGGTGAACCCCTAGGGTTCTTTCTAAAGCTCCTGTAAGGACCAACTGGGCTACCCCACTGGTACTCCTCAGCTGTCCGCGGCCAGGACCCGGCCCTGGGCCACCCAGGTGCCACCGGTCCTTGCCAATTCGCAGAGCGGGGGGTAGTAACCCCTGGCATACAGTGTCCATTCTCCACTCTCCCTGTCTGCAAGACAGGACTAGACTGCCACTGGTTCACCAGCCTTTGGTCTACAACCTCAGGCGGACCAGGAGTCTCAGGGAAGGCTCTCCTCCCCTTACCTCGTCTTCCAGGGTTCCTCCTCCTCCTGCGAGGGGTACCCTTACAACGCCACTCCAACCCAGGGTTTAACCCCTCAGGTTGCACTGGGGTCAGAGGTGGGCTTTCCCACCCTCTGCACCCCCTTCCAGAGGTCTGCCCTCTCCCAACTGGAGAAGTTCCTCTGGAAGAACCGGTCAGGACACTGCTTACAGTCGTCCTACCCTTCAGGTCAGGCCGAACCTGAACCTGGCCTCCCAACCTCCGGTCTAAAACCTTTGGTGGAATAATTGCCTGGCACTCCAGGACTTCTGGGGACTCACACGCAATCCCCCTGAGGCTGACACATGACCCATGTGTCGTGTGACGGTCTGTCTGGCGCAGATCTCCCGCTTCCTGTCCACCTGACAGGGCGCAAAGATCCCCCAGACCAGAAGTGGTGCCACCCGGGTCCACCCAAGACCTAGCCCAACTGGCTAGTCTCTGGTCCACTGGTGCATCCACTGGGAAACTCGTCCCCCAATCACTCCTCGCTTCGGACTTCTGTGCCCTCCCAACGGGAGCGACACTGCCGGACACTGGAACCCCTGGAGTTCTGGTTACAGACACTCCAGGTTCCCTAGACACTAGGAGATCCTCCTCAAGTGTACTAACAGGACAGCCTAGGTCCCCAACCTGGTGTTCCCTCAAGAAACCACCCAAGTTCTGAGACAGGGCTTCGGGCCTCTGGGTGCTCTCAGCCACCCCCTGACTCCTGCTCCACTGAGCCAGGCAGTCAGCCCCTTCACCCTTCTCATTATACTGGGACCTAGCTGGGCTACACTGAGCCTCTTCCACCACGCTGGACTGGAAGCTCCCTGTACCACTGCTGTTGGACTCACTCTCTAATGACTGTACAGAACCTCTGGCCCTCTCCCAGCGGTCTGCTTCCACTGCAAGCTCCCATGGTTCAGACAATCCACACCCCAACAGGTGTGTGCGCAACCCTGGAGAACAACAACTGAGCAACTGCTCTCTGAGAAACATATCGAACAATATGTCCCAATCACATTTCGTGGGCTCCCGTACCCAATCACACAGGGCTCCACAACAGTCCTCCTCAAAGTCTACCCAAGACTGGTGAGGCAGCTTCCTACTGCCCCTGAATTTCAACCTTAACTCCTCCTCTGGAGAAACAGGAACCATACTCTGGGAACTGGGAGTGGGACTGTCAACACCAACACTTAAAAAGCTGCCACCACTGGACTCCACCCTCCCTGGGGGACCCAGAAAATTCGGACTGCGGGCAGGGGATAACCTACTCTCTAGGGCTATCTTCTCCCTGGCCCAGGCCCTCTCAGCCTCTGCAATCCGCTCATTCACACCCAGCTGCGCCATCTTCCAGGCATACTCTAACCTGAGCTTCTCCATGGCCAGCTGGTGCTCCCTCTCTTCTCTCCTATCCACCCACTCTTCTGGGGACAGGGAAAGGGATGGGGGGCTATCTCTGACACGGGACCCAGCAAGGGACTCCCTATCTAGGGGGTACTCGCTCTCTACTGGCGCCCATCCACTGTCAAACTCACTCTCCACATCAGACTCTACAGGGTTCCCCTCAGGCCCACCACCCTCATGGTGTGCGGTCCGGGCCCTCTCCCTCTCACTGTGCTCACGCTCCCAGTCACTCTTCTGCCGCAGGATCATGTTATCCCTAAGCTTGGACTGGGTGTCTGACTCACTCCCTGGGATGTCTCTCTCCTTACATAACCGTACCAACTCATGCACACTGTACTTAGACAGGCCACACAGGTTAAAAGGAGATTCCATCTTGACAGGATGCTCACAGACACGTGCAACACAAGGGAACTAGCAATCTGAGGTAAAAGTACACAATTCCAAAACTTCCACTCTCCTTAAAAAAAAGAACTCACTCATGCGTCCAGGAAAACACACCATTCATCCACACACACCCTCCCCTCGGATCGGTAAGGCAGTTTCTACCACCCCTGACTTCTCAACCTGACCACAAGTGACACAGGTACCAAACTCTGGAAGCAGGGCGGGGGACAAATGTACTGAACACAATTATAAAATTACACTCTTCAGGAGAAGTAATAATGGAACTTCACCAAAAACACAATAATCCCCTAAAATGTGGTCTTCTAAAATGCAGAGCTTTGTAGTGGCCAGTTGCCACTGTGGTACAACGCAAACACAAATTCTTATCCCACCGCTTGCCGCCAATGTTAGACCCGGGACCCTGGCCGGCCAAGACTCGCGTCGAGGTCAGTCAGGGATCGCCAGTTCTAAGTGTCAGGGCAAGGGAGTCACACGCCAAGGCAACCCCCACTCGCCCTCTAGGTAACGTGGCGCGAGCAGTCAAGGCTAAACTTGGAGGCGATGTAAGTTAAGTATTTGGGCACGCACCCCAGCAACAACACCCAAGGCCCACCACAAAGAAACACTCCACACAAGGTTATGTAAAAATAGCCTTTGTATTATAAAAATATACATCAGATAAAACACACATCTTATTACATGGTGCCAACAGGCACGGGTGGAATTTACAAGGGATATTTGTACAGGACAGGGCCACTTGGACCACTGTCAAGGGTATCAGCACTTTTAGAGATAATTACTGTAGCACAAAAATATAACAGTAGAGCATACAACCAGTAATCACTGGTAACAGGACCTCTCTAGCACCACCTGTACTAGGGAGAAAACAACCACCTACATGTCACAATACCTATAGGGGTGCAAGGATAAAACACATGATGTATCAACATTCAGAGGTGTAAAGGCACATGACGCATAAGCAATACATTCAGAGGTGCAGAATCAATAACCATTACCCCATACTCACAAGTCACCACCTGTGACTGTCCCGGTGTCCCAATGTCAGGGCCTAAACGTGGCAGTTGTCCACTAAGTGCTGGACAACTGGAGCAGGGAAAGTTAACACAAAGTTGGGGCCTCTCTGGGCTCACAGAACCACCACTGTGGCACTGGTGAGCCTCTCTTAGGCTCTCTCACCAGTAAGGGGGGCTGCTGAGCCTCTCAGGGCTCCAGCAACAGAAAAGGTGCAGCCTCGCTGGGCTGGGGGGCCCCTCGCTCTGGGGACCCAGGAACACTTAGGGCGCTCTGAGCCTCTCTCAGGCTCTCGACAAAAGTGCGGTGCTTCTCTTTGGGGAGTCCCCCCTCTGGGGACTCGAAGGGAAGATGGGGCGCTCAGAGCCTCTCAGGGCTCGTGAAATAATTGCCCCCAATGAGCCTCTCGGGCTCCAACAACCAAATGCTGCCTTTCCGAGCCTCTCTGGGCCCTACACGAAATGCCTCTGAGCCTCTCTGGGCTCCCAACACGCGGGCGCGAGGTCGCGCTACAGAGAGGGGGCGGGGCGGACACCGGCAATGTGTCCCGACGCTCCCCCCCTCCTCTGCAGGCACCTGCACTCACCGGCTGGTCTTCAACGGAGGCGGGTCTCTCCCGCTGGTCCCGGGGCGCTCCTCGGCCGGTTGCTTCTCGTCCTGCCCCCGGCCTGCCTGACTTCCGGGTCGCGGCAGCGGGGCGGGACTTCCGGTCGGCCTCTCCGGGGCCGCACAGTGATTGGTCGGCCGCCTCACCACTTCCGGGTCGTCGCGGGCAGCGCGGCGGCCCGTTTCTAGGCAGGCAGGCGGCTTACCAGATGATCCGAGGAGTGGGCTCCCTCGTGGATCAGTCAATCGGGCAAAACACTACGGCAATAAGCGGGGTGGCACCCGCGCCGTCAACTCGCCACACGGGGCGATCGGAGGCCGGGTGGGCACCGGCCTCTGCAGACCACAGCGCTCCCAAGCGCTGCAGGCACCATAAAGCGCTCGTAAGCGCTAAACAGCAGACAAAAGCGCTCTCCAAGCGCTAGGGGTGAAATCCAGCGCTCTCCAAGCGCTAGGCAGGCGATGTCCGCGCTCCCAGCGCTGAAGGGCAGAGAGCAGCGCTCTCAGGCTGCAGGAAAGAAGTCCTCAGTGCTCCCCAGCACTGGAGGACAGAACAGGGCTCCAGCAGGGCTGGAGGCAGGCAGGGGGGGCAAGGCTGGGCCAGAGCCAGCACACTGGGTCTCCAGGCAGGGAGACTCCCCAAGTGGCGGTCCTTCTGGCCTCAGCAGCGGCCAAAGCCCCCTCTGGCAGGATTCAAAAGAAGAACAATTTCAGTGGGGACACAGCCCCTTCTTATACCAACAAATCCTTTGTTACAATGTGCAGGGTGGGGGGAAAACCAGTCGCAGCTGGTTCTGGAGCACTCTTGATGGCCCAACCACCCATTCCTTTCACTGGGGAGGCTAGGGTCATTAGACACACCACAGGGGGGCGGAGCCAGCATTGTGTGGGGAAAACCCAGCCCATCCAGGACCCAGGTACACTCCTCCCACACATCACTCATGCTAATCTCCCACTCACCACCGGGCAGACCCATCCAGACTTCCTGGAGCCTGGCATGCCAGCCAGCTCCAGCCAATCACGCTCCAGCACCCTCACTGTACACATATCTCAATGTCCAGAAGTAGCACTTCCCAACTAGACACACACATGCCGCAGACACCATCTTGCAGCATTCACTCTCACGAGTTCAGGCATACCAAACTCGAGCCTGCACTCCCCACGCATCAGGAACTACTAGGGACACACACATTCCCCATGCATTCCTATGGGAGGGCAGGCCAGCCATACTTCACGCACGCACTTTCACTCTGGGACTCAGGGGAAAGTGCGCAGAGACCCAAAAATCACTAACACAGGGTCACAAATAAGGCAAAAAGTCTAGGGGTGAACCTGCCCTGCGGGCCAAGTCCAACAGGACCTTGTCCCACAATCCGTTTCACCTGAAGACACGCTGTCGTAGGGCGCCCCTTTACCGTTTTAGTTGCCATTCCGCCCGCTTTTGGTACTCTGTGCCTCTTCCGCCATTCAGCTGTTTACCGCTCGCTCTTGCGACTACAACGTCTCGCTCACCATGTAGTTGAGTTGCTCCCGCTCTTAAGATTTTACCGAACTTTTTGGACTGCTGAAAGCGGTTGTATTCCGACCGCTGGTTGGTGGAGACATTTTGACTATATTCTGCACCTGCATTGTCGCGTAATGCGTCATATGACGCGACGCGTTAGCGCACCCGGAAGTGCTCCGGTGCGCAAGGCGCAGCTTCCCGGAAACGATCCAGAGCGCGCCGCGCAGCGCGTAACGTAAGCATAACAGGTCATGTGACTTGTAATAAAACTTTTCATTGGTTCATTTTACTTTTCTTTTCCTAATTATGTAAGACTAGGTCATGTGACCTAAAAATAACACTTTTCATTGGATTAAAACATTTTTTTTCCCCAAACGATGAAAGCCCCACCTTGTTTCTGGATGTTTCAGACTGAAGCTGGCGTCACCATGAGAGCACCACCATCTCGTAGCTCCGTCGTGGCCATTCCGCAAGCAATCATGGCAGCCGCTCCCCACCGGAAGCCTGCGGGAGTCGAGGGCCCCCAAGACTTTTGTACAATCTTCAAGGCTGAGGGGAAGCTTTCGAGAATGGAACCCAAGCCCTGGCAGACAAGCGTCCGAGTTCCAAGGTGTCCCAGGGCCATTTTACTGGACCAGGCCCAAATCCGAAGAGCCGGCCGCCATTTTAAGAGTCCTGTGGCAGCCGCCTATCGCTGCACCGCAACAGTGGGAACAACTCAACTACATGGTAAGCGAGACGCTGTAGCCGTAAGAGCGGGCGCTAAACAGCTGAATGGCGGAAAAGGCACAGTGTAGCAAAAGCGGGCGGAATGGCGACTGAAACGATAAAGGGGCGCCCCACTACAGCAGACAAGCCTCCGCCATGTGCTTCAAAACTGCATATGTATCTCGTGATATCAAGGTTGGGCAACCAGTACAGAACAAGCAGTTACGAGTCCCATTTACACCGGCGCCATTTTGGGCGCGGCCGGGCAGGTCCAGGATCTACTGAAACATAAAAAATGAGGCTGACGTCTCTGAAGCAGTTGACGAACAGCAGGACATAGCAAATAAACATGAACTCTCTAAAGCTGTTAACTCACTGCAGGACAAAACAAGTGAACCTGAAACCTCTGGAATAATTGTCGCTCAAAAGAACAACACACAAAACTCTGTAGAGCCTGAAGAAAAAAAAACAGAAGGGCACTGTAGTTTCAGACACACTTAACAATAATGACTAAACAAAGATATCGTCTGTTTATAAAGCAGTTATCATCTTGACAGAATTGACAAAGAAGTGTACAGACACCAATGCATCAGCATTCTCGGAGATAACATCTTAAGGAACAAAGAAAGACCTGTTCACTCTTGACACCCCAGGTGCTGTGTATATTGCACTATAGTGCTGCATCGAGAAAACGGGCAACCCTATTGATGTGGATTTTTCATTATTGATTATTGTAAAGAAATGGCGACTCCCCCCTTTAGCAGATTAGCTAAATGTTTGCGTAATTTAGGCATAAAAGTTATATTATTGTTGTTGTTGTTGTTATCGTTATAGTTCTGGTTAATTTCAAAAAATGGTTAAATATATTTACAGTTTTTGTTGCGTTCGTTATATTTAAATGTTAATAAAATTTTAAAATGTAACTGTCTTGGAGTACTATATTTTTTTAAAAAATCGGGTGAATGGGGCCTTGAATCGGGTTATTGTCATGTGTGGGCTTTGCAAGTGTACTGCTACAAGATCGGACATTTCAAACTCAAATGCATGTTCTTTTTCTTACCTTTCCGAAGCATGGAGCGCAATAGCAGGCAGAGAAAGGGTGATGCACGTGTTGAACACTGCCTGGCCTGCAAATTGCTGGCAGTGCCCCCCCGCCCGCTCCTGAAAGAGGGCACACACACACCGCCGCCCCGAGTACTTCACAAATCTTTAAAAGACCATGCGCTTGTTCAATGGGAAGTGGATAACATGGCTAAGAGCATTTGCTGGATAATGCATGAATATCGCTGACTTTTCAACGATATTCATGCATTGCGGCCGTTTTTTATCGCATTTGCGATAAACCTTGCTAATAGCAAGGTTTATGTGCGATAAAATTCGCCGAAGTGCGGCGATAATTTTTGTCTCTAAACAAGTTAGAGACAAAAATTACCGCTAGTTTTTGGTAATATGCCCCCGGGTTTTTCCTTGCAGGAAACGGGAAGCGAAAGACTACCACTGAAATAAGTAGTCTCACGCCTGAATCGGGAGGGTTGGCATGTCTGGATACTCTACAGCTGGGGCCATAAACTACATCCGCAGGGCTAGGTGATAGCCTAGGTCCGGCCTGGACAATCGGACACAGAGGAAGAGGAGTGTCAGAGGGTGCGGTAGTGAATAGGGTGAAAGGGAGGTGTCGAGCGCGCACAGGGTGTGATTCTCAGAGAAGAGCAGCGCAGATGGCGGAAGTATATGTCCCATGCATGAGAGAGAGAGCGGGGGTGACCATTGCGTGGGGGAGATGCGTGCGAGGGTGGGGAGCCATGCTGAGAATCGGCGGCGTGCAGAGAGTGGCCCTGGTCAAGGCATCTAAAATGGCTGCCGTGCACGACAAAATTGTGGCATTGGACAAAAACGCAAGATGGCGCAGACAATGTTTATCAATAAGGATTCATTTATAACAAAATATTTACTCGCAGTGACAAAATGGTGTTCAACACTTCCTGATTTCCATCGAATCGAACGATAACAAACGTCACGCACAGAGCAGTTTTTAGCCATGTTATCCAATGGAAGGTGGATAACATGGCTAAGAGCATTTGCTGGATAATGCATGAATATCGCTGACTTTTCAACGATATTCAGCGGGGCTAGGTGATAGCCTAGGTCCGGCCTGGACAATCGGACACAGAGGAAGAGGAGTGTCAGAGGGTGCGGTAGTGAATAGGGTGAAAGGGAGGTGTCGAGCCGGCACAGGGTGTGATTCTCAGAGAAGAGCAGCGCAGATGGGGGAAGTATATGTCCCATGCATGAGAGAGAGAGCGGGGGTGACCATTGCGTGGGGGAGATGCGTGCGAGGGTGGGGAGCCATGCTGAGAATCGGCGGCGTGCAGAGAGTGGCCCTGGTCAAGGCATCTAAAATGGCTGCCGTGCACGACAAAATTGTGGCATTGGACAAAAACGCAAGATGGCGCAGACAATGTTTATCAATAAGGATTCATTTATAACAAAATATTTACTCGCAGTGACAAAATGGTGTTCAACACTTCCTGATTTCCATCGAATCGAACGTTAACAAACGTCACGCACAGAGCAGTTTTTAGCCATGTTATCCAATGGAAGGTGGATAACATGGCTAAGAGCATTTGCTGGATAATGCATGAATATCGCTGACTTTTCAACGATATTCATGCATTGTGGCCGATGTGCGGCGATAATTTTTGTCTCAAAACAATTAAAACGAAGCACAAAATGGCGAATTCCCGTTTCGCTACCAGTTTGCGGCCCAGTTCGCGGCCCGAGAAAGGCTTCTACTGTGAAAAATCATTTTTTTTTTCTTTTCCCCACGGGACCCTTTAATAACCCCAACAACATTCCTAGGGGGTCAAGAGGGGGATACCTTGCCCCCTTTCATTAAATTCCCCTTTCGTTTTTCACCTCTTCTTCTCTCTCGATCCTACCGAGAGACAAGATGGCGGCCGCTCCGGACTGTTTAGAATGTTGACAGACACCAGAGAGCCAATCAGCTTTCTGCACGCAAAGTTCCGAAACGCGAAAAGTAAGCGGACCGGATCGCTGCCCGGAGCGCTGTTACAGATATATATCTTGATTTAAACGTTAATTTCTCAAAATCCACTGAAGCACATATATTGAGACCTAGCAAAGGCACATCGGGCTAACAGTCCCTACAATTTTGCCAAGTTTCGTGCAAATCCATTCAGCCGTTCGAGCTAAAAGTGAGTCCAACCGCCCTATGGAAAACTCAATGCAAAAAACGCGTTTTGGGACCCCCCTTTTTTCTCAGCCCCCCCTTGACGAAACCCCACCAAATTTTCAGGGGCTGCTCAGAAACAAAATGTCAGCCGATTCCGTCCACAAACGCCAAAGTTATTAGACATAGAATTTTCAGAAATCCCATAGGGAATTAATCCTAACTATATATACCTACTGGCGATAGCCAGTAGGTAATATATATATATATATATATATATATATATATATATATATATATATATATATATATATATATATATATATATATATATATATATATATATATATATATATATATATATATATATATATATATATTCACTGAAAAAAACATAGATTATAGACCATATATAGTTAGGAATTAGCATTTACAAAACCTTGAAAATTCACTGAAAAAACCATGTCATGTCATTTGAGATGTCATCAGTGATGTCATCAGTGATGTCACTGACCATGTCATGAATGATGTAATATGTGACATCATCAGCAGTGGATTGCGGGTGCGTGATATATAGTTAGTGCAACTAACTATATATGCGAATTTCAATGGTTTTGTGCGAGTAAATTAAGGTTTTGTAAATGCTAATCCCTAACTATATATGGTCTATAACCTATGGTTTTTTCAGTGAATTTTCAAGGTTTTGTAAATGCTAATTCCTAACTATATATGGTCTATAACCTATGGTTTTTTCAGTGAATTTCAATGGTTTTTTAATACCAAATATCAAAAGCTGTAAAATGTCAAGTACGTGGTAGGTAAAAACATTTTCGTATTTATGCACGCTGATGTGCTTTGAACGCTGCATCCCCCCCCCCTTCCCCCCCTCCTCTTTTCTTTTAGGAGTATTCTCTCTTTGCAGATAGTGAAGGGTAGGTAACACAGGCCTTTGCCCCCGTTGTAATCCGTCGTGCCTGCTTCCCTCTCCATTTGATTGATTGTTATCCAAGCATTTATTGTTTTGGAATTGGTTCTCTTTGGTTCATTCTTTATTTACATACAAGCACAGAGTCGCAATACTCTGTTTAGTCTTTGCAGATAGTGAAAAATCGTTAAAAAAACAAAAGGAATCAAGCAAAATCAGTAGGCCACTAATGAGATCTCTTTTTGACCTCGCTAAAATAGAAACATTATGAACAACCCCTCATGACAAATACGAAACTAGTGAGAGGAACTGAGCTCGACACCATGATGGCTGCAAAACAGCTCGGCTCCGCCGCCCACCCCACCCAAAATAACGACAAACACTATGCAAATATTATAAATATATACAACACACCAGCAAAGTAACAGGCTAAAACGTTTTATTAAATAACTATTTACATGGCAGTCTGCTGCAAGATCGATCCAAACAAGCCTTTGTATTTTGGGCTCAAAATAAACCATCAATAGTAAGATTTTCATAGGTGAGTGCAGGTTCATGGTTTTCCATCCACAGACTAAAAGCCTGGAGTGGGAGTGAAAGAACAATAACTAGGTAAGAAGGAAGGCAGAGGTTGTGGGAAGGACTCTGGATATGGTATGTTGCTTGGTCCCTGAGATGCTTCGATGTCACTGCCTTGCACAAATGGCATAAGTCCTGGATGTTGGGTGCCATAGTTAAGGGTTCCGAGCAACGCTTGTAACACTGTCTGAAGCTTATTTGCACCTGCTACAGCTTCACTATTCTCAAAGTAAATGGGGGCTGTTTGTGGACCTGACTGCATTGGAAAACAATGTGATGCGGTGCCTCCCTGAACCACTTGACGGAGGCCCCCGAGATAATTGCGCCTGCTCCACACCTTGACCCACAATCCGTTTGACCTGAAGACACGTCCTGCGGTGCCCTGGTCCGACCATCACATATACCTGCGCCAGGAGACGGCGTGGGGTGCAGTAGAAGGGAGAGGCAGCGCGAACGAGCCTCCCCCACCTCCCCAGGTGGAGGTTTCTCAGCTACACCCCAGCGCTTCACTCGACCAGCTGACTTGCGCCCGCTCTTGCGACACAGTGCCTCGCTCGGCCAGCTGAATTGCGCCTGCTCTTGCTATTACAACGTCTCACCCGCCATCCAACGGAATTGCACCCAATTTTGCGGTACAGTGACAGGCGGCTGCTACGGAGCTCACGAAATGGCGGTCGGCTCCACAGACTTGGGCCTGGCCTGCAAAGATGGCTCTGGGCAACCGTGGAACTCGGACGCTTGACTGCCAGGGCATGGGCCCCATTCCCAAAAGAGTCCCCTCAGCCTTGAAGATTCTACAACAGTCACCGGGACCCCCGACTCCCGTAGACTTCCGGTGGGGAGCGACTGCCATGATTGCTCGCGGAATTGCCACAACGTAGCCACGAGATGGTGGTGCTCTCATGTTGACGCCAGCTTCAGTCTGAAACATCCAGAAACACTGTAGACTACCAATTCGATCAGTTCCGGTGGAGCCCCAACGTGACCCGGTAGAGAAGAACTTGCCCTCCCCTCTTTGACTGATGGTTCTTGTTGCCTGTCCCTTCTCTTGTCATTTAAGAGAACTTTTTGGACTGCTGAAAGGGGTTGTGTTCCGACCGCTGGTTGGTGGAGACATTTTGACTATATTCTGGACCTGCGTTGTCACGTAATGCGTCATATGACGCGCCGCGTTAGCGCACCTGGAAGTGCTCCGGTGCGCGAGGTGCAGCTTCCCGGAAGCGATCCAGAGCGCGGCGCGCAGCGCGTAACGTAAGCATAACAGGTCATGTGACTTGTTAATAAAACTTTTCATTGGTTCATTTTACTTTTGTTATTCTAATGATGAAAGGCTTGGTCATATGACTTAAAAATAACGCTTTTCATTGCTTTCGAACATTTTTTTTTCCCAAATGATGAAAGCCCCACCTTTTTTTTCTCACTCTGACTTGTAAAGCAAAGGACCCAGATGCATTTACAGTTTATCACTAACAATGTTCCAGGCTAATGTATTTTCCCGGGAAATTTACAACTGTCCTGCAAGTAAAATATTTCTTTTTCGAGAAAAATTGTGTTTCTTCGTCCCATGAGGGAGCCGTTGAGCAAAAGAGGCTCGGCCTGCTGTCTTAGTCGCTGATAGGCATGAATATCAGATTCTTATCGATCACTTTATGTTGCAGGAGTAGAAAACACAACAGCCCTTGACCATTTATCTTTACTGCGTTCCTGCAAATTATACCTTTTAACCGTCATGTAATTGGACTGCTTTATTTCACTTGCCTTTTACTGATTCGAAAACAGTGGCTATTATTCAAAACTTTACCAAAGTAAGTACTACTACCATGTTTTGTTTTAAAAACCTTTATTGTGAAAATGTCAGGATACAAATACGGGCCTATAACCACGTGGGCCGGCCACGGAGCAAACTGGAATTGTATATGATGAGGGGACATTTACACTGTAGAACAACGTAACGGGCGACCCATTAGGTTGCAAGAACTAAGGTGTCTAACATTTGCGGAATCGGTGGACGTACATTTTATAATTAAAGTACGACAGGGCCAGTTACAATAAAATTATCTAGATATACATTTTCGGGCAAGTACCATGGGTGACGTTAATTCAAACTTTCAATAGTACAGTAATCAATGACACATCAGAACTTAATATCAATAGGGATGTTCAAATGTTCAATCAATTCTCGTCCCCGCCCGCCATGTGCTTCAAAACTGCATACGTATCTCGTGATTAAGTATGGGCGGAAAATCCGTTCCGCTCGCGGATTTTGCGGATTTTCGGGAAATTCGCAATCCGCGAGATTCGCGAATCTCCCGCAAAATCCGCAAATCCGCGAGCAGCGGATTTTGCTCGCACTGCTCGCACTGTTCGCGTGAGTTCGCGCCCCGCGAATAAGTGCAAAATTGCAGAAATACGATCTTAGCAAAACTGAAAGTAACTACTTACCAGGTTCAAAAGTTCAGGCTCATCATTAGTAGCCATTTCCTGTAGTGCTTCCTGAGGGGCCCCTCCAGAGTTCAGTTGCCAGTTGAAACTATTATGTGACCCTGCTCTGAACCTCAGAATAGTTACACATATGACATATGCCACAAAGGTCCTGAATTACAGCTAAGGGAGACAAGCAGGAGCCAGGCTGGAAGTTAAAATCCATTAATCAGCCCCTAATTCATTATTGTCAGTTGGGGCAGGGCAGGTGTTGTAACTAATTTTGCAACAATGAAAACACTTAGCAAGTGCCAAAGATCACTAATCAGGGCGCACTAAGGAAGCAGGTGCCAGCTAAAAAAATATTCTGTGACACATTAATCAGCCCCAAATTAATTCAGGTCACTTGAGGCAGGGAAGGTGTGCTTTGCTTTGCCGAAAATAATGTACACTGGACAACCAGAGGGTGTGGTGATGAAACAGAGGGTGGCATGGGTGGGCCAGAGGGTGGCATGAGTAGTCAGAGAGTGGCAGTGGTGACAGAGAGTGGCAGTGATGAAGAAGAGTGTCCCAAACAGGCTGGACACGTAGAAACAACAAGTTCGCGAAACTTGCGACCCGACAGGTAAGTTCGCAATTTGCGACATTGTACAAAACCCTCGCGAACTGGCAGAAACCCGCGCAAACACACAAAAAAAAAAATTCGCGAGAATTCGCGGATTTTGCGGATTGCGAGTTCGCAAATCCGCAAAATTCGCGAACGCGAGATTCGCAAAATTCGCCCATGCTTACCCGATTTGGACAAAGTTAATACTATTGCCAACTAGAGACCCCCAGATCTAACACCCCTCTTCTCCCTTCGGCCTCCAGCTGATCGCGAAGTTCGCAAAACTTGCGACCCGACAGGTAAGTTAGCAAATTGCGAAATTGTAAAAACCCTCGCGAACTGGCAGAAACACGGGCGAACACAAAAAAAAAAAAAATCCGCAAATTCGCGGGAATTCGCGGATTTTGCGGATTGCGAATCCGCAAATCCACAAAATTCGCGAACGCGAGATCCGCAAAATTCGCCCATGCTTACTCGTGATATCAAGGTTGGGCAACCAGTACACAACAAGGAGTTACGAGTCCCATTTATAACGGCGACATTTTGGGCGAGGCCGGGCAGGTCCAGGTTATAGTCAAAATGTCTCCACCAACCAGCGGTCGGACCAGAACCCTTTTCGGCAGTCCAAAAGGGTTCCGTTAAATGACAACAGAAGAAATAGGCAACAAGAACAATCAGTCAAAAGAGGGGACGCTTTCGTGAATGGGGCCCATACCCTAGCAGGCAAGCGTCCGAGTTCCAAGGTGTCCCAGAGCCATTTTAGTGGGCAAGGCCCAAATCCAAAGAGCTGGCCACCATTTTGAGAGTCCTGTTGCAGCCGGCTATCGCTGCACCACAAGAGTAGCCGCAATTCAGCTAGATGGCGGGTGAGTCACTGTACCGCAAAAGCGGGTCAAATGCTAAGAGGCGCCCCACTGCAGACGAAGTGCCTCCACCTGGGGAGGAGGGAGAGGCCCATTTGCGCTGCCCCCCCCCCCCGGGCACCCCACGCCGTCTTTCGGCGCAGCATTGTAGGATGGCCACACCAGTGAAACTTGCTGGACACCACCTCGGTGCCATCCGGATCTCGGCGCGTTCGAGTCACTGTACCGCAAGAGCGGGCGAAACTCAGCTGGATGGCGGGTGAGGCACTGTGCCGCAAGAGCAGGCAGAACTCTGCTGGAAGGCAAGTGAAACGCTAAGAGGCGCCCCACTGCAGATGAGGTGCCTTCACCTGGGGAGGCGGAAGAGGTCCGATTACGCCGCCTCTCCCCCCCCGGGCACCCCACGCCGTCTTTCGGCGCAGCATTGTAGGATGGCCACACCAGTGAAACTTGCTGGACACCACCTCGGTGCCATCCGGATCTCGGCGCGTTGTGCTGCCTTCGGCGTACTGTAGCAGCAAAAGTAACCGCAACTCAGCTGGACACGCCGTCTTTCGGCGCAGCATTGTAGGATGGCCACACCAGTGCGGCAACTTGCTGGACACCACCTCGGTGCCATCCGGATCTCGACGCGTTGTGCTGCCATCGGCCTATTCGCACATCAGTCCGCTACTGACGCCGCCTCACAGGCCAACGGATTTTGTAGGCTTTTTATAGCCCAAAGCCGCATAACAGGTCATGTGACTTGTTTATAAAACTTTTCATTGGTTCATTTTACTTTTGGTTTCCTAATGATGAAATGCTTGATCATATGACCTAAAAATAACACTTTTCATTGGATTAAAACATTTTTTTTCCCAAACGATGGATGACAACAGAGGGGACAGGCAACAAGAACCATCACTCAAAAAAGGGGAGGGCAAGTTCTTCCCTACTGGGTCATGTTGGGGCTCCACAGGAACTCATCGAATTGATAGTCTACAGTGTTTCTGGATGTTTCAGACTGAAGCTGGCGTCAGCATGAGAGCACCACCATCTCGTAGCTCCGTCGTGGCTATTCCGCAAGCAATCATGGCAGCCGCTCCCCACCGGAAGCCTGCGGGAGTTGGGGCCCCCCAAGACTTTTGTAGAATCTTCAAGGCTGAGTGGACGCTTTCGAGAATGGGGCCCAAGCCCTAGCAGACAAGCGTCCGAGTTCCAAGGTGTCCCATGGCCATTTTAGTGGACCAGGCCCAAATCCGAAGAGCCGGCCGCCATTTTAAGAGTCCTGTGGCAGCCGCCTATCGCTGCACCGCAAGAGTGGGCGCAATTCAACTAGATGGTGAGCGAGACGCTGTAGCCGCAAGAGCGGGCGGTAAACAGCTGAATGGCGGATGAGGCACAGTGCAGCAAAAGCGGGCGGAAAACTGCTGAATGGCAACTGAAACGGTAATGGGGCGCCCCACTACAGCAGACCAGCCTCCACCTGGGGAGGCCCGTTCACGCCGCCTACCCCCCCCCCGGGGCGCCCCACGCCGTTTTTCGGTGCAGCATTGTAGGATGCCAAGACCAGTGCGGCAAGTAAAGGACATCACCTGGTTGCCGTCCAGATCTCAGCCGTTGTGCTGCCTACGGACTATTCGCACAACAGACCGCTACTGACGAGGCACAGTGCAGCAAAAGCGGGCGGAAAACCGCTGAATGGCAAGTGAAACGCTAAAGGGGCGCCCCACTACAGCTGACGAGCCTCCACCTGGGGAGGCCCGTTCACGCCGCCTCCCCCCCCCCCCCCGGGCGCCCCACGCCGTTTTTCGGAGCAGCATTGTAGGATGCCAAAACCAGTGCGGCAAGTAAAGGACATCACCTGGGTGCCATCCAGATCTCAGCGCGTTGTGCTGCCTTCGGACTATTCGCACAACAGACCGCTACTGACCATTGCTGCTTTTGTTTAAAACATTTTTTTTTAAGTGTTTACTGTTTTTGGTGCGTTGTATATATTTATAAGTTATTAAAGTGTTATAATCCTACTACTTTGTTGGAGTGCTATATATTTTTAATGTGACACATAATTGTGAAGACTTTGATGTACAAAAAGGCATCCCTGGAATCTTCCGCTTCAGGCTCGGTCCCACACACCCTCACAGTGAGAATCCCCTCCCCAATCACAATACAGGATCGTTATCAGATAGTAGGAACGCGTGTGGTGTGACGGATCTCATCGGGTGGGGGCCTTGATCTACTGTAACTCCTTTGAAGAGGGGTGATTCTTTACAGTTGAGCCCATAAACGACATCCGCAGGGCTAGGTGATAGCCTGGGACCGGCCTGGACAATCAGACACAAAGGAAGAGGAATGTCAGAGGGTGCGGTAGTGAATAGGGTGAAAGGGAGGTGTCGGGCGGGCACAGGGGGTGATTCTCAGGAAAGAGCAGCGCAGATGGGGGGAGGTTTATGGCCCATGCATAAGACAGAGAGCGGGGGTGACCAGTGCGTGCGGGAGATGCTTGCGAGGGTTGAGAGCCATGCTGAGGATCGGCGGCGTGCAGAGAGTGGGTCTGGTCAAGGCATCTAAAATGGCTGCCGTGCACGACAAAAGTGTGGCATTGGAAAAAAAGCAAGAGGGCGCAGACAATGTTTATCAATCCGAATTCATTTATAACAATTATTTTTAACAATATATTTACTCGCAGTGTCAAAATGGCGGTCAACACTTCCTGATTTCCTTTGAATCGAACGTTAACAGACGTTACGATCGGCGGCGTGCAGAGAGTGGGTTTGGTCAAGGCGTCTAAAATGGCTGCCGTGCACGACAAAAGTGTGCCATTGGAAAAAAAGCAAGATGGCGCAGACAATGTTTATCAATACGGATTAATTTATAACAATTATTTTTAACAATATATTTACTCGCAGTGTCAAAATGGCGATCAACACTTCCTGATTTCCTTCGAATCGAACGTTAACAGACGTCACGCAGCAAAAAAAAAAAAAAAATGCTCACGCGCAGCCGCTGGAAGACATGTATCAACATATATGAGCATCCTCAGCCACCCTCAGAAAACATAGGGGGTCAGGATACGTCTCCCGTACCCCCTTATACCCATTTCTCACATTGTTTTTCCTCCATCTTGTAATTTAATTAAACCGAAACACAAAATGGCGAATTCCCGTTTCGCTACCGGTTCCCGAATCGGAAAGCGCTTCTACCGCGAAAAATCAAATTTTTTTTATTTGCCCCACGGGACCCTTTAATAACCCCAACATCATTCCTAGGGGGTCAAGAGGGGTCTACCTTGCCCCCTTTCATTAAATTCCCCCTTCGTTTTTTTTCTCCTCTTCTTGTCTCTCGATCCTACCAAGAGACAAGATGGCGGCCACTCCGGACTGTTTAGAATGTTGACAGACACCGGAGAGCCAATCAGCTTCGCTTCGCAAAGTTCCGTTACGCGAAAAGTTCGCGAACCGGAGCGCTATCCAGGACGGTGTCACAGATATATCTGTTTTTTAAAACGTTAATTTCTCAAAATCCACTGGAGCACATATATTGAGACCCAACAAAGGCACATCGGGCTAACAGTCCCTACAATTTTGCCAAGTTTCGTGCAAATCCATTCAGCCGTTCAAGCTAAAAGTGAGGCCAAACGCCCTATGGAAAACTCAATGTTAAAAACGCGTTTTGGGACCCCCCTTTTTTCTCGGCCCCCCCTTGACGAAACCCCCCCAAATTATTAGGGGCTGCTCAGAAACAAAATGTGCCATTTTCCTGAAAATTTCAGCCGATTCCGTGCACAAACGCCAAAGTTATTAGACATAGAATTTTCAAAAGTCACATAGAGAAAAAATCCTAACTATATATACCTACTGGCGACCGCCAGTACAGTAGGTAATATATATATATATTTATGGCGGCGGCAGGCTTGCTGAAATAAAACACCAAGGTTAAAGCACTGAAATCTGGGTCCGTTCTTTCGTCAGCGTTGGAGTGTTGGGCTGAGGCGGCTGCCTTGGCTGGTGACGAATTTTCATACATATATATATATATTCAATGAAAAAACCATTGGTTTTAGGCCATATATAGTTAGGGATTTGCATTTAGAAAACCTTATTTTACTCGCATAAAACCATTGAAATTCCATATATAGTTATAAGCGCTAACTATATATCGCGCACCCGCAATCCACTGCTGATGATGTCACATATTACATCATTCATGACATGGTTAGTGACATCACTGATGACATCACTGATGACATCTCAAATGACATCACTGATGACATCACTGATTACAACATCCAGTGACTGTATGTTTCTGTAAAGTTAAAATATGTCTTACATATTGAAGAATGAGTGGATGTATAAGTGTCTGGATGAAGGATTTACTAGGTGCATGACTGACTGATTGAGTGAGTGATTAAATGTGTCTCACTGAGTGCATGGGTTAGTGACTAAACTGTTTTAATTTGTGCATCATTATATCTGTTGTTCTACAAACTGCTGCATATGTTGTTCAGTAGCTATATGAGTAACTGTATGGGTTATTGATTGGTTGTCCAAGTATTTGTATGGGAAACTGAGTGTGTGTGTATGGGTGGCTGGGAGGTGTGTGACTCTGTACATAGATGTGTGAGTAGTTGATTCACTATATGTATAGATTCACAACTGCATGTGGAAACAGCTGTATGGGCGGTTGACTGTGCATGAGTGTATTAGTGAGTGAATGGATATCTCAGTGCTACATGTCAAATTAAGTACATATGTAAAACACAGTACATGTGAGAGTTGACATCTATAAATAACTGTGCATAAGAGCTAGTAAATGTGTGAGTGGCTGTATGGATCATTGTGAACATGTATCAGAGATTGTATAAGAGAGTAAAGTAAATATGTGTTAGTATATGTTTGAATAAGTAAAATGTGTATAACTGTATAGATCAGAAAATGGAGGTGTGATTGATTTTTGGCATAACTGACTAGGTGTGTGAGTAACTCCATGGATGAGTGACTGTCTGTTTACACTGATTGTATCTAAGGTTATATTAGAGTCTGAAGAGGTTCATGGTATTATCACATGAATGATATCATCAGTGATGTGATCAGTCATGTCAAATGAGATGTTATCAGTGATGTCATCAGTGATGTCATTTGAGATGTCATCAGTGATGTCATCAGTGATGTCACTAACCATGTCATGAATGATGTAATATGTGACATCATCAGCAGTGGATTGCGGGTGCGCGATATATAGTTAGCGCTTATAACTATATATGGAATTTCAATGGTTTTATGCGAGTAAAATAAGGTTTTCTAAATGCAAATCCCTAACTATATATGGCCTAAAACCAATGGTTTTTTCATTGAATTTTCAAGGTTTTGTAAATGCAAATTCCTAACTATATATGGAGTATAACCTATGGTTTTTTCTGTGAATTTCAATGGTTTTTTAATAGCAAGTATCAAAAGCTGTCAAATGTCAAGTACGTGATAGGTAAAAACGTTTTCGTGTTTATGCACGCTGATCTGCTTTGAACGCTGCCCCCCCCCACTCCCCTCTTTTCTCTTGGTAGTACTCTCTCTTTGCAGATA
The DNA here is from genome assembly GCF_964263255.1 of Lissotriton vulgaris. Taxonomy (NCBI): domain Eukaryota; kingdom Metazoa; phylum Chordata; class Amphibia; order Caudata; family Salamandridae; genus Lissotriton; species Lissotriton vulgaris. The sequence continues at coordinate 32,369 of NW_028254576.1, forward strand.
GTGAACGGTAGTTAACTCAGACCTTTACCCCTGTTGTAATCCGTCGTACCTGCTTGTCTCTCCATTTGATTGATTATTATCCAAGCATTTACTATTTTACAATTGGTTCTCTTTGGATCATTCTCTATTTACAAACAAGCACAAAGTCGCAATACTCTGTTTAGTCTTTGCAGATAGTGAAAAATCGTGTAAAAAAATAAAAGTAATTGAGCAAAATCAGTAGACCACTAATTCGATCTCTTTTTGACCTCGGTAAAATACAAACATTAGGAATAACCCTTCATGAGAAATACGAAAATAGTGAAATGAACTGAGCTCCACACCATGAGGGCTGCAAAACAGCTCGACTCCGCCACCCACACCGCCCAAAATAACGGCAAACCCTATGCAAATATTATAAATATACACAACACACCACCAAAGAAACAGAGTAAAACATTTTATTAAATAACTATTTACATAACTATTTTATACTTTTTATTGCCCGATCCGGCTAGCTCAATCGATCGAGCATGAAACTCATGCACTGATAACAAGCGTTGAGAGTTTGTAGAATGATGGCTTCAGATTTTCCACATACGGTATAGTGGCGCGAACTGGCAGGGGGCGTTTGGATTCTACCCCTTCTCCAAATAAGATTTTCATACGTGAATGTTCGTTCATGCTTTTTGTCCCTGAGTTGCTTCCATGTCACTGCCTTACATAAATGGCATAAGTCCTGGTTGTTGAGTGCCATACTTCAGAGTTCTAAGCAGCTCTTGTAACACTGTTTAAACCTTATTTGCACCTGCTGCAGCTTCACTATTCTAAGTAAGTGGGGTCCATTTGTGGACCTGACTGCATTGGAAAACAATGTGATACGGTGCCTCCCTAAACCGCTTGACGGAGGCCCCCGAGGGGCGGTGAGATGGCGCGGACTGAGAGGGGGCGCTTGGCTCCTGCCCCCTCCCCAAGTCGTGTTGCCCTGGTGAGGCCTGAGATCGCCCCCGGCATAGGCGGCCGGCTCCCGGGGTCCAGCGGAATTTTTTCCCTTTTGAAGAATCTTTCATTCTGGACCTTGTCTCACAATCCGTTTCACCTGAAGACACGCTGTCGTTGGGCGCCCCTTTACCGTTTTAGTTGCCATTCCGCCCGCTTTTGGTACTCTGTGCCTCTTCCGCCATTCAGCTGTTTACCGCTCGCTCTTGCGACTACAACGTCTCGCTCACCATGTAGTTGAGTTGCTCCCGCTCTTAAGATGTTACCGAACTTTTTGGACTGCTGAAAGCGGTTGTATTCCGACCGCTGGTTGGTGGAGACATTTTGACTATATTCTGCACCTGCATTGTCGCGTAATGCGTCATATGACGCGACGCGTTAGCGCACCCGGAAGTGCTCCGGTGCGCAAGGCGCAGCTTCCCGGAAACGATCCAGAGCGCGCCGTGCAGCGCGTAACGTAAGCATAACAGGTCATGTGACTTGTTAATAAAACTTTTCATTGGTTCATTTTACTTTTCTTTTCCTAATTATGTAAGACTAGGTCATGTGACCTAAAAATAACACTTTTCATTGGATTAAAACATTTTTTTTCCCCAAACGATGAAAGCCCCACCTTGTTTCTGGATGTTTCAGACTGAAGCTGGCGTCACCATGAGAGCACCACCATCTCGTAGCTCCGTCGTGGCCATTCCGCAAGCAATCATGGCAGCCGCTCCCCACCGGAAGCCTGTGGGAGTCGAGGGCCCCCAAGACTTTTGTACAATCTTCAAGGCTGAGGGGACGCTTTTGAGAATGGAACCCAAGCCCTGGCAGACAAGCGTCCGAGTTCCAAGGTGTCCCAGGGCCATTTTACTGGACCAGGCCCAAATCCGAAGAGCCGGCCGCCATTTTAAGAGTCCTGTGGCAGCCGCCTATCGCTGCACCGCAACAGTGGGAACAACTCAACTACATGGTAAGCGAGACGCTGTAGCCGTAAGAGCGGGCGCTAAACAGCTGAATGGCGGAAAAGGCACAGTGTAGCAAAAGCGGGCGGAATGGCGACTGAAACGATAAAGGGGCGCCCCACTACAGCAGACAAGCCTCCGCCATGTGCTTCAAAACTGCATATGTATCTCGTGATATCAAGGTTGGGCAACCAGTACAGAACAAGCAGTTACGAGTCCCATTTACACCGGCGCCATTTTGGGCGCGGCCGGGCAGGTCCAGGATCTACTGAAACATAAAAAATGAGGCTGACGTCTCTGAAGCAGTTGACGAACAGCAGGACATAGCAAATAAACATGAACTCTCTAAAGCTGTTAACTCACTGCAGGACAAAACAAGTGAACCTGAAACCTCTGGAATAATTGTCGCTCAAAAGAACAACACACAAAACTCTGTAGAGCCTGAAGAAAAAAAAACAGAAGGGCACTGTAGTTTCAGACACACTTAACAATAATGACTAAACAAAGATATCGTCTGTTTATAAAGCAGTTATTATCTTGACAGAATTGACAAAGAAGTGTACAGACACCAATGCATCAGCATTCTCGGAGATAACATCTTAAGGAACAAAGAAAGACATGTTCACTCTTGACACCCCAGGTGCTGTGTATATTGCACTATAGTGCTGCATCGAGAAAACGGGCAACCCTATTGATGTGGATTTTTCATTATTGATTATTGTAAAGAAATGGCGACTCCCCCCTTTAGCAGATTAGCTAAATGTTTGCGTAATTTAGGCATAAAAGTTATATTATTGTTGTTGTTGTTGTTATCGTTATAGTTCTGGTTAATTTCAAAAAATGGTTAAATATATTTACAGTTTTTGTTGCGTTCGTTATATTTAAATGTTAATAAAATTTTAAAATGTAACTGTCTTGGAGTACTATATTTTTTTAAAAAATCGGGTGAATGGGGCCTTGAATCGGGTTATTGTCATGTGTGGGCTTTGCAAGTGTACTGCTACAAGATCGGACATTTCAAACTCAAATGCACGTTCTTTTTCTTACCTTTCCGAAGCATGGAGCGCAATAGCAGGCAGAGAAAGGGTGATGCACGTGTAGAACACTGCCTGGCCTGCAAATTGCTGGCAGTGCCCCCCCGCCCGCTCCTGAAAGAGGGCACACACACACCGCCGCCCCGAGTACTTCACAAATCTTTAAAAGACCATGCGCTTGTTCAATGGGAAGTGGATAACATGGCTAAGAGCATTTGCTGGATAATGCATGAATATCGCTGACTTTTCAATGATATTCATGCATTGCGGCCGTTTTTTATCGCATTTGCGATAAACCTTGCTAATAGCAAGGTTTATGTGCGATAAAATTCGCCGAAGTGCGGCGATAATTTTTGTCTCTAAACAAGTTAGAGACAAAAATTACCGCTAGTTTTTGGTAATATGCCCCCGGGTTTTTCCTTGCAGGAAACGGGAAGCGAAAGACTACCACTGAAATAAGTAGTCTCACGCCTGAATCGGGAGCGTTGGCATGTCTGGATACTCTACAGCTGGGGCCATAAACTACATCCGCAGGGCTAGGTGATAGCCTAGGTCCGGCCTGGACAATCGGACACAGAGGAAGAGGAGTGTCAGAGGGTGCGGTAGTGAATAGGGTGAAAGGGAGGTGTCGAGCGCGCACAGGGTGTGATTCTCAGAGAAGAGCAGCGCAGATGGGGGAAGTATATGTCCCATGCATGAGAGAGAGAGCGGGGGTGACCATTGCGTGGGGGAGATGCGTGCGAGGGTGGGGAGCCATGCTGAGAATCGGCGGCGTGCAGAGAGTGGCCCTGGTCAAGGCATCTAAAATGGCTGCCGTGCACGACAAAATTGTGGCATTGGACAAAAACGCAAGATGGCGCAGACAATGTTTATCAATAAGGATTCATTTATAACAAAATATTTACTCGCAGTGACAAAATGGTGTTCAACACTTCCTGATTTCCATCGAATCGAACGATAACAAACGTCATGCACAGAGCAGTTTTTAGCCATGTTATCCAATGGAAGGTGGATAACATGGCTAAGAGCATTTGCTGGATAATGCATGAATATCGCTGACTTTTCAACGATATTCAGCGGGGCTAGGTGATAGCCTAGGTCCGGCCTGGACAATCGGACACAGAGGAAGAGGAGTGTCAGAGGGTGCGGTAGTGAATAGGGTGAAAGGGAGGTGTCGAGCCGGCACAGGGTGTGATTCTCAGAGAAGAGCAGCGCAGATGGGGGAAGTATATGTCCCATGCATGAGAGAGAGAGCGGGGGTGACCATTGCGTGGGGGAGATGCGTGCGAGGGTGGGGAGCCATGCTGAGAATCGGCGGCGTGCAGAGAGTGGCCCTGGTCAAGGCATCTAAAATGGCTGCCGTGCACGACAAAATTGTGGCATTGGACAAAAACGCAAGATGGCGCAGACAATGTTTATCAATAAGGATTCATTTATAACAAAATATTTACTCGCAGTGACAAAATGGTGTTCAACACTTCCTGATTTCCATCGAATCGAACGTTAACAAACGTCACGCACAGAGCAGTTTTTAGCCATGTTATCCAATGGAAGGTGGATAACATGGCTAAGAGCATTTGCTGGATAATGCATGAATATCGCTGACTTTTCAACGATATTCATGCATTGTGGCCGATGTGCGGCGATAATTTTTGTCTCAAAACAATTAAAACGAAGCACAAAATGGCGAATTCCCGTTTCGCTACCAGTTTGCGGCCCAGTTCGCGGCCCGAGAAAGGCTTCTACCGTGAAAAATCATTTTTTTTTTCTTTTCCCCACGGGACCCTTTAATAACCCCAACAACATTCCTAGGGGGTCAAGAGGGGGATACCTTGCCCCCTTTCATTAAATTCCCCTTTCGTTTTTCACCTCTTCTTCTCTCTCGATCCTACCGAGAGACAAGATGGCGGCCGCTCCGGACTGTTTAGAATGTTGACAGACACCAGAGAGCCAATCAGCTTTCTGCACGCAAAGTTCCGAAACGCGAAAAGTAAGCGGACCGGATCGCTGCCCGGAGCGCTGTTACAGATATATATCTTGATTTAAACGTTAATTTCTCAAAATCCACTGAAGCACATATATTGAGACCTAGCAAAGGCACATCGGGCTAACAGTCCCTACAATTTTGCCAAGTTTCGTGCAAATCCATTCAGCCGTTCGAGCTAAAAGTGAGTCCAACCGCCCTATGGAAAACTCAATGCAAAAAACGCGTTTTGGGAACCCCCTTTTTTCTCAGCCCCCCCTTGACGAAACCCCACCAAATTTTCAGGGGCTGCTCAGAAAGAAAATGTGCCGATTCCGCCCACAAACGCCAAAGTTATTAGACATAGAATTTTCAGAAATCCCATAGGGAATTAATCCTAACTATATATACCTACTGGTGATAGCCAGTAGGTAATATATATATATATATATATATATATATATATATATATATATATATATATATATATATATATATATATATATATATATATATATATATATATATATATATATATATATATATATATATATATATATATATATATATATATATATATGTATATATATATATATATATATATATATATATATATATACACATATACATATATAAAACAATCCTCAGCAACCTCTCGCTCGGAGCCCAATGCAGGAACCCAATGCGCAGGAAGGAAGACGGAGACCTCAGGTGCAGTGAGCAATTATCATATTTATTGTACCCTCGAGGAAGCGGCACACAGCATATACATATATATATACACATATATAAGTGAAGTAGTGTGGCTCACTGGTTAGAGGCGGCAGATCCGAGAGCAGAGGACGGCCCGGGACCAGGGTTCGATTCCCGACGCGGCAGGTTTCTGGACCAGGGTCAGCGGACTCGATAATTCTCTCGCCTCGGTGCCCACTCTGATCAGCGATCACACTCGGCAACTATGGGCATTAGCTTGCCTCATCTTCACTAACGGCCCCACCAGACCGCCGGGGATGCCTGGTCTCACCCTGGAGATACCCACTAAGGGACCATCACTCAGGGAAGCCTGGAAGGGTTTCGCAGCGGTCGAAGCGCGGAGATACTCCTCCGGGAGTCGATCCTAGCGCTATATAAACTTGCAATTAATTAATTAATTAATTAATATATATATATATAAATATATGTATATATATATATATATATATAAATATGTATATATAGCAAGAACTTCATCTCTACATCCAAAATCCAGGACAGACGAAGACGGACCCAGGTAGAAGATTTGCAAGTAATTTTATTCCATCAGTGTGACGTGCACCGCCATGACGCGCTTTGTGCCCGGTGAGCCCTTGATCACATACATATTATTCGTGTAAACGCCTCCATTATTCCAAGGAAGCGGAACCGGCACTCAACTAGGTTCGTAGATTTGAATTTATCAGGAGCTAAATAACACGCACACATATATATATATATATATAAAGATATATATACATATCTATATATATATATATATTTTTTTAAATAGTTAGGTTGTAAATTAAATGATTCTAGTTCATACTTATGTTTTTTTGGGGTTGCTTTTATCATTTTTGTTATATATTGTTATATATTTTTTGGGGACGTAAAGTAATTGCAGTATTGATTTGTTTAATGTTATTATGTGTTAAAAATGTTTTTGTTTTATTTTATAATTTTGGCAATATTATTGCCATAGATATTATGTGTTTCATTATCTTTGACACATATTTTCATTTAAAGATAACAATATTTTTGTACATAATATTTTCATTATTGCAAAAAATCAAATTTTTTAACACGTTGACCGCGGCGTGAATTCTGATGCGGTGCTGATGAATTAATGGGTGGGCAGGGTTCGGTCGGCCCCTGGCCGTTCTCCGCACATGCCCACTGTGACGTTGGACGGCCGGGGGCGAGGAAGGGGTTAACAACAATATTTTTGTTCTCGATATATGTGCTTTTACTAGTTAAGTATAGGAAGTCAATATTTTTTAGATCAATTTTTAATTTTTGATAGTTTTATGTTTCGATACTGGATGCATCAATATTATGTCAGTGCTCTGGTATGGGTATCAAGCTCCTTTTATGTAGTTTTAAGGTTAGACAGAGACATTTTCTTTATCCTAATGTTTATAATGTCATCTCAAATAAATGTACCTTGAGAATCCTTCACATGTTTCTCAGTTGTATTAACCAAAACAATAGACATAAAAAAAGCTAATTTACAGAGTGCACCATACACCGGCTAATGTCACAATGATGCTCAGTACTGATTGTATTGTTTGTACAATTGTTTGGAAGCCAAAAGATGTTCTTGTATAATTATATACTGTCAGCTATTATTACCCAAGGCAAATGTTTCAAATTGTGCGAACTTTTTTAATGCCACCTACACAATCTGATGTAATGATTACATAATAAGGCAAGGGTCCCACAATTTCTTCCTTCAGAAAATAACATGCAAATCTCAGAACACTGAATATCCTTCTGCTGGGGAATTATTCCATGAGGTTTTTTCTGTTTTATCACATGCACTTTATTTTCAAATTGTTTCACAACTGGATTGTCTGCGTCTTTTTCAACAACTCATTGTTAGACATTATGTCTCGAGTTTTGAGAGGATTGCACCACGTCCAAGTATGGATCACAATCCTAAGCAGGGCAAGTCAGATATACAACCTCAATTAACCTGTGCTCACTATCTGGTAGCTTGGCACAGAGCAGTTAGATTACCTCAAGAGGAAATGGGTATAGTATGTGTTCAACGCTTTAATTACAGTAACACAGTTAAACCACTTCATAAAGATTCCACACCAGTTTAGTATAAATTGAGCGAATATTCTTTAGAGTAAAACAAGACGAAAACAAAAAAATCCCAAGAGTAGAGCTTGAGATATGACTTTTTAAAGAGTAAACTGCAAAATAGTGCTTAAAAGGTAATAGTGCTTAGGGGTTACTTGACGTTGCGCTGGCCCAGGGTAAATCTAAAGTTTCAGGCCAATCACAATAGAACAACACATCATTATCATTAATGAAACATTGTTGCAATCATTACAGGAGAAATGAAAATCTGAAAATTGAAGTGGCCCCAATAGGGGAAGAAGGGAAGGAAAAGGGGGTGCTCAGAGATTGTGAAAAAGGTTAAGGATAGTACACAGACTTGAACATAATGTACATCAATACATAAGTCAACAAGGAATCAGGAGTTGTTCCAAAAACCAAACAAGCCTATATCAATTAAGACCAATCTTGCAAAAGTACTTCAACTAAGGACATTCTACGGTCACATGTGTGGTTCAATGTGATACAGGGGATGTGCCGGATGTCCAAGTATGAAGAGGCGTCGACGTTTCGACCCCTTTGTATAGGCTCGATTCAGTCCTTTGCCGGGGTCTTCATCAGGACCGTTTACAGTGGGGGAAGGAACGAAAAGGGGGGCCGTCCTGTCTGAAAAATTAAAAACCAATATCAATAATGGGGTATGAAGTTTTAAAAGTTTCACAGTCACTGGCCTGTATACCATAAAGGTGGCTTATTTGAAAACAAACTAATACCATGGAGTCCGGGTCATGAGGACCTCTGGACTGAAGGGACCAAGAGTTGGGTGGGCGATAAATCAAACTCCAACTCAGTAGTGTACATCTGAAATTTATCAAAATGCCCTACTTGATTGAACGAGGGAAACATTAGCCAACAGAAGATTAATGTCTACTTAGAGTAGGTAAGTCAGTAATGCAATGTGTCACCATCTCCCGGTGACTCACCACTACACAAACTCAGTGAACAAATACAATAAGTGATTACCTTGAATTAAGTTAACCACACTCCGTCAAGATAAGCATCAGCAAAAACAGTTGGCAGCGTGCTGGTGTAGTCAAAACCGCTGGACAAATCTAGATCAAACCAGATACTTTTGGTTATTGATTGTTAAGGTACTGGTGTGATAACGTACCAAGTCTCAGAGGGTTTAAAATTACCTAAGTTGCAGTTAAACACCTTGCAATAAGAGGAACATCAGCGAAAGTGATTGCTGTCAACAATGGTGGGCGCCGCACTCGTCAGTTAACAAAATGACTGGTAAATCTAAATCAAGTCAAAAGTGTCAAGACGTTAATTGGGGGAAGGCGTCTTTATAATACACAACATAGTGATGTATCCAAAATGAGCCACATGTGCGGAGGTCTCTACCTTTTAAAAGGCCACGCAATTTTCTATGTAAACCAGGCGAATCAGGATATACGCGGTGGTCATCAGATGACAGTTAAATCTAAACCAAGCCAAATGTTTCGAGATATTAATTAGGGAGAGACGTCTCTATTATACACAACATGATGATAAATTACACGCGAACCGCAGTGGCGTTAGTCCATACCTTTTAACAGTCCACGCGGTGTCTGTGTGAACTGGGAAAGGGTGCACGCGGCGGTCGCCGAAAACACGGGTCGACTGGGTGCCTTCACAAATATCTGGAAGAATAGAATGTAGGAGCGTTTTACCTTTAAAAACTATTCAGGACGTCTACCAAAAGAGGACAACCGATTGCAGCACTTACTGGGTGCACCGGGAGCGTGGTAACAGAACTGCTTGTTGCTGGTGAAACTCCGTACTCCGTCAGCCGCTACGTGGAGTTTAGGGGCGGAGCCTATGGCGATGCATTGCCAATAGAAATAGAAAAAATGTTGTCATGTGCCCACGAGAGTCGGAAGCGGAGTAGGATAATAGTCATGCGTCCTCTCCACAGTGCTTGAGAACTGTGAGTAACAATAAGCCAACAGAGGCTGGGATTACTATATCCTGAATTATGCGCGAGTTATTCACATAAAACATTGTCCTAATTTATTCATATCACGCGGTATTGGTTGGTTGGAACCTCAATCTTTTTTGACAGGGCAGATTAGCCACATGTTATTTTGCAAGAGAAAATAGATACGACATTTTTACGACATAATTCAACAAAAGTAAACCATAGTACTCGCGCACTACCCTTACAAGGGAGTGAAGGCGAGCTTGCACATGATAGTTTTGCCATTAGAAATCCATAACACACAATTTTCCACGTAGCTGGGAAGGAGTTGTGGAACCAGATTAGTTCATTGCTGTGTTGTAAAACGTAGTTCTCGCGCACTACCCTTGCAAGGGAGTGTAGGCGAGCTAGCACATGAATTTATTGCCATTAAAATACATAACACACAATTAAACATAGTCTGGGGAAAAGGTAAGGAAACAGATTGTGTTGCACTTAAGTAAACCCAGAGGATGAGAATACTCGTGCACCTGTCACACATGGCGGTGTAGACGAGTAACCTAAAGCAAGTTTACTATGTCTCATCGGGAGGGGTGGTGTTATACCTCTCAATTGTTGGGATAGACTAGTGTGCCACTTACAGAATTCTATCATCTCAGTGCAGCCAATTGGGCAAGACTGCCATCCTGTTCATTCAGACCATTTTTAATGGAGTCTAGAAGAGACATCCATTTGCATTCCCGTAGGTTGAGCACAGCTGGTAAATTTCCGCCTCTCCTGCCCAGGGAGACTTTCTCAATCACCAGCCACTTTAGATCCAAAAGTGTGTGTCCTGCGGTCTGCCAGTGGTCCACCAGCGGGGCACCTAGGACCTTGCAACGTAGTCTGCTACTGTGTGCAGAAATACGGGATTTTATTTTTTGCTGGGTTTGCCCTACATATACTTTATTGCACGGGCATGTAATTATGTAAATCACACTGTCAGTGTTACAATTAGTATGGTGTTTTAGTTTGAAGGTCTGCTGTCCATGGGTGAAGGTTTTTGTCTGGATGGTTGACTCGCAAGCTGTACATGTCCCACATCTAAAATGACCTATCACAGGTGGTAAATGCCATAGGCTAGTCAATGTTGGAGGGCTCTCTGGTTCCAAGTAAGAGTGGACCACCATGTCACGAATATTTTTGGACCTCTTGAAGGAATGAAGAGGAAGCTGTGGTTGATCAATCTCGTTAGCTATTAGAGGCCAGTTCTTATTGATCACTTGTTTAACCTCATTACTCCTTGTAGTAAAAGTAGTGACACAAATCATCCGGTTCATCTCAGGGTCTATGCGAGCTTCAGGATTCAGCAGATTCACTCTCGGGTTATACCAGGCTGGCTTCCTGGCACGTCTCACCATGCGAGCTGGGTAACCCCGTGAGACCAGGCGCTCATTAAGAATCTCTGACTCTTTGATGTAGTTGGTCCGAGAAGAACAGTTTCTTCGGATTCTCAGAAACTGTCCTACAGGAAGATTGTCTCTGAGGCCTCTCGGATGGTGGCTGCCATATTGTAGCAGAGAATTCCTCTCTGTCGGTTTTCTGTAGAGCGTAGTTGAAAGATGCCCATTTTCCACATAGATGGAAATATCAAGAAAGGGTATGGATGTGTTGCTTGATTCCAACGTGAATTGGATGTTGGTATTCCGTTGATTCAGCCAGGTGTGGTAATCCTTTAGGTTGTCACTGTTACCTTGCCAGATGCACAAGACATCATCGATGTATCTGACCCAGAGGGTAAACATGGATGAAAAAGGATTGTTAGGTGAAAAAACATGTTCCTGTTCGAAGTGATCCATATAGATAATGGCCAAATTTGGGGCAAATGTTGCGTCCAAGGCTACGCCCTTGGATTGTACATAGAACTTTTCTTGAAAAATGAAGAAATTTTTCTTCATAGCTATGTTCAGTAAATCAATTATAAATTCCGTAGGGACTTGGAACGGAGAGGCGGAAATTTACCAGCTGTGCTCAACCTACGGGAATGCAAATGGATGTCTCTTCTAGACTCCATTAAAAATGGTCTGAATGAACAGGATGGCAGTCTTGCCCAATTGGCTGCACTGAGATGATAGAATTCTGTAAGTGGCACACTAGTCTATCCCAACAATTGAGAGGTATAACACCACCCCTCCCGATGAGACATAGTAAACTTGCTTTAGGTTACTCGTCTACACCGCCATGTGTGACAGGTGCACGAGTATTCTCATCCTCTGGGTTTACTTAAGTGCAACACAATCTGTTTCCTTACCTTTTCCCCAGACTATGTTTAATTGTGTGTTATGTATTTTAATGGCAATAAATTCATGTGCTAGCTCGCCTACACTCCCTTGCAAGGGTAGTGCGCGAGAACTACGTTTTACAACACAGCAATGAACTAATCTGGTTCCACAACTCCTTCCCAGCTACGTGGAAAATTGTGTGTTATGGATTTCTAATGGCAAAACTATCATGTGCAAGCTCGCCTTCACTCCCTTGTAAGGGTAGTGCGCGAGTACTATGGTTTACTTTTGTTGAAATATGTCGTAAAAATGTCGTATCTATTTTCTCTTGCAAAATAACATGTGGCTAATCTGCCCTGTCAAAAAAGATTGAGGTTCCAACCAACCAATACCGCGTGATATGAATAAATTAGGCCAATGTTTTATGTGAATAACTCGCGCATAATTCAGGATATAGTAATCCCAGCCTCTGTTGGCTTATTGTTACTCACAGTTCTCAAGCACTGTGGAGAGGACGCATGACTATTATCCTACTCCGCTTCCGACTCTCGTGGGCACATGACAACATTTTTTCTATTTCTATTGGCAATGCATCGCCATAGGCTCCGCCCCTAAACTCCGCGTAGCGGCTGACGGAGTACGGAGTTTCACCAGCAACAAGCAGTTCTGTTACCACGCTCCCGGTGCACCCAGTAAGTGCTGCAATCGGTTGTCCTCTTTTGGTAGACGTCCTGAATAGTTTTTAAAGGTAAAACGCTCCTACATTCTATTCTTCCAGATATTTGTGAAGGCACCCAGTCGACCCGTGTTTTCGGCGACCGCCGCGTGCACCCTTTCCCAGTTCACACAGACACCGCGTGGACTGTTAAAAGGTATGGACTAACGCCACTGCGGTTCGCGTGTAATTTATCATCATGTTGTGTATAATAGAGACGTCTCTCCCTAATTAATATCTCAAAACATTTGGCTTGGTTTAGATTTAACTGTCATCTGATGACCACCGCGTATATCCTGATTCGCCTGGTTTACATAGAAAATTGCGTGGCCTTTTAAAAGGTAGGGACCTCCGCACATGTGGCTCATTTTGGATACATCACTATGTTGTGTATTATAAAGACGCCTTCCCCCAATTAACGTCTTGATACTTTTGACTTGATTTAGATTTACCAGTCATTTTGTTAACTGACGAGTGCGGCGCCCACCATTGTTGACAGCAATCACTTTCGCTGATGTTCCTCTTATTGCAAGGTGTTTAACTGCAACTTAGGTAATTTTAAACCCTCTGAGACTTGGTACGTTGTCACACCAGTACCTTAACAATCAATAACCAAAAGTATCTGGTTTGATCTAGATTTGTCCAGCGGTTTTGACTACACCAGCACGCTGCCAACTGTTTTTGCTGATGCTTATCTTGACGGAGTGTGGTTAACTTAATTCAAGGTAATCACTTATTGTATTTGTTCACTGAGTTCGTGTAGTGGTGAGTCACCGGGAGATGGTGACACATTGCATTACTGACTTACCTACTCTAAGTAGACATTAATCTTCTGTTGGCTAATGTTTCCCTCGTTCAATCAAGTAGGGCATTTTGATAAATTTCAGATGTACACTACTGAGTTGGAGTTTGATTTATCGCCCACCCAACTCTTGGTCCCTTCAGCCCAGTGGTCCTCATGACCCGGACTCCATGGTATTAGTTTGTTTTCAAATAAGCCACCTTTATGGTATACAGGACAGTGACTGTGAAACTTTTAAAACTTCATACCCCATTATTGATATTGGTTTTTAATTTTTCAGACAGGACGGCCCCCCTTTTCGTTCCTTCCCCCACTGTAAACGGTCCTGATGAAGACCCCGGCAAAGGACTGAATCGAGCCTATACAAAGGGGTCGAAACGTCGACGCCTCTTCATACTTGGACGTCCGGCACATCCCCTGTATCACATTGAACCACACATGTGACCGTAGAATGTCCTTAGTTGAAGTACTTTTGCAAGATTGGCCTTAATTGATATAGGCTTGTTTGGTTTTTGGAACAACTCCTGATTCCTTGTTGACTTATGTATTGATGTACATTATGTTCAAGTCTGTGTACTATCCTTAACCTTTTTCACAATCTCTGAGCACCCCCTTTTCCTTCCCTTCTTCCCCTATTGGGGCCACTTCAATTTTCAGATTTTCATTTCTCCTGTAATGATTGCAACAATGTTTCATTAATGATAATGATGTGTTGTTGAATAAATGACAACATTCTTTCCTTTTTGAACCACCACCTTAGTCTTTTGAAAAAATTTTAAATTGTGTTTGTTCATATCTTTCTCCCACGGGGACCCCCCTTATACATTTACCACACTACGCCTAGGTCCCCGCGACTGCATGGGTTTTACCCCCCTCTGTAATGTCTTCTGAGCAGGTGCACACCTGCGAGGTCTTTGTAGATTAATTCTACTTTACCATGGCGGATCCCGAGATCCTATCCTATACAGAGGCATACATTAGCCAACTCACTAAAGATTTATCCACCACCTTTTTGTCTACCACTGTACCAATAATTGATGTCACCTTGAATGACAAAATATCTCGGTTAGAGAGATTAGAAAAGAAACTCATCAGAACCAGATTACACGGACACTTGTTTACCAAGTACCTACAGGAGAACATCATACCTGTAGGATTACAAATCAAAATCGAGCCTGCAATTTTTGTGGACGTCCCTAAATTTAAAGAAGGGTTCAGTTACGTGGCCAACAACTGCTCCCGGCACTGGATGGTGCTGGGAGTAGAGACAGCTGCCGAACAAGTGGTATCACTCAGCAAGGAAATTGCAGACCTCAAAGCAGAGATCCTAGGAGACAGCACTCTGACTAAAAGCAAGGAAGCTCTGGAGAATTTGGAAACATCGATCAAGGAATTTGACATAACTGCCCAGACCAAAAAATTGGAGAAACTGGCGAGAGACCTGAGAACCTTTGATAAGAAATCTGTGTACCCCTACCTGCAGCCAGACTACTACAAGCAGGACACACAAGGTCGCTTTTCCAACCGTGGCCGCGGTGGCTTCAGAGGACGACGTAACTTTTCCACTTTTTCGGATTCTTCGTACAGTTCCGGCAGTGATAGCGAGGCAGGACCCAGCACCTCGTACAACTACCCACCTGGTGACACCAACTACCAGCAGTACCCCCCTCAATTCCAACCCCATTTTTTAGAGCAGGGCCGGGGACAATGGCGTCCCCCCAGAGGGCGGGGTACCAATTGGAACCGAGGTCAGAGAAGAGGGCAACAACAGAACCAAGGATGGGACGGCAACAGAGGCAAATCACCCAAACAGGTGACATTCCGCGCGGAGCCGCATGGTGAAATCTCGACTCGGAGGAATACCTACCGGTGGTGAGAGGAATAGCTACCAACGTACCGGTGGTGCCATCCATTACTGCGGTGAGGGACAACCCAGTGATTAATATCTCGTCCTACCAACTTAAAGAGGAAGAAATCAAGGTACTAAGTAAAGGTCTTTCTTATGTGCCTACGGCTGCGGCTAACAAATTCCAACTGAAAACTGAACTCTACAGATTTTTCAGAAAGATTCGCCTAAGGTATTTCTTTAGGAATCAAACAACCAGACGACAAGGATCCATTACTGGCCTAAGGGAACCATCTACCTTCTTTCCACCAACCTACGCTATGAGTCCTAGAATCCTTGCGTTTGAGGATATAGTCACGAAGGCAGCTGAGCAGACATTAAACATCAAAAAGTTTGTTAGATTCAACCTCAGCCAGAAAGAAAAACAAGCCCTCATGGATCTGTCTACTAACAAACAAGTTGTCATCAAACCCGCCGACAAAGGCGGGGCAATCGTTGTCCAGGATTTATCTAAGTACAAAGAGGAAATCCACAGACAATTAAATGACGGGGTCAGTTATCAAGAGATACCTAGTGATCCTTCCAGAGACCTAGCTCGTACCATCCTATCCACCACACAAAAGGGTTTGGAATCAGGCTTTCTCAGCGAACAAGAGTTTAAATTCCTAAATCAGAAATCTCCGAGGTTAGCAACCATCTACACCTTGCCAAAGGTTCACAAAAATCTCGACAGCCCTCCTGGGCGCCCCATAGTATCTGGATGTGGCTCTATATTAGAGCCACTATGTAAATACATAGACTTTTTTCTAAAGCCAATTGCCCTAAGGACTAGAGCCTATTTACGTGATACCACCCAAGTTATCCAAATGATTGATGAAAGACCCTTCGATCCAACCACCACTCTATTGGTAACTTGTGATATTATATCACTTTATACTAGCATTCCTCAACAGGAGGCTCTAGATGTCATGGAGGTGGCATTAAATCAAAGACCTGCACCGTTCCAAGTCCCTACGGAATTTATAATTGATTTACTGAACATAGCTATGAAGAAAAATTTCTTCATTTTTCAAGAAAAGTTCTATGTACAATCCAAGGGCGTAGCCATGGGCGCAACATTTGCCCCAAATTTGGCCATTATCTATATGGATCACTTCGAACAGGAACATGTTTTTTCACCTAACAATCCTTTTTCATCCATGTTGACCCTCTGGGTCAGATACATCGATGATGTCTTGTGCATCTGGCAAGGTAACAGTGACAACCTAAAGGATTACCACACCTGGCTGAATCAACGGAATACCAACATCCAATTCACGTTGGAATCAAGCAACACATCCATACCCTTTCTTGATATTTCCATCTATGTGGAAAATGGGCATCTTTCAACTACGCTCTACAGAAAACCGACAGAGAGGAATTCTCTGCTACAATATGGCAGCCACCATCCGAGAGGCCTCAGAGACAATCTTCCTGTAGGACAGTTTCTGAGAATCCGAAGAAACTGTTCTTCTCGGACCAACTACATCAAAGAGTCAGAGATTCTTAATGAGCGCCTGGTCTCACGGGGTTACCCAGCTCGCATGGTGAGACGTGCCAGGAAGCGAGCCTGGTATAACCCGAGAGTGAATCTGCTGAATCCTGAAGCTCGCATAGACCCTGAGATGAACCGGATGATTTGTGTCACTACTTTTACTACAAGGAGTAATGAGGTTAAACAAGTGATCAATAAGAACTGGCCTCTAATAGCTAACGAGATTGATCAACCACAGCTTCCTCTTCATTCCTTCAAGAGGTCCAAAAATATTCGTGACATGGTGGTCCACTCTTACTTGGAACCCGAGAGCCCTCCAACATTGACTAGCCTATGGCATTTACCACCTGTGATAGGTCATTTTAGATGTGGGACATGTACAGCTTGCGAGTCAACCATCCAGACAAAAACCTTCACCCATGGACAGCAGACCTTCAAACTAAAACACCATACTAATTGTAACACTGACAGTGTGATTTACATAATTACATGCCCGTGCAATAAAGTATATGTAGGGCAAACCCAGCAAAAAATAAAATCCCGTATTTCTGCACACAGTAGC
Source organism: Lissotriton vulgaris (assembly GCF_964263255.1). Lineage (NCBI taxonomy): Eukaryota > Metazoa > Chordata > Amphibia > Caudata > Salamandridae > Lissotriton > Lissotriton vulgaris. Next base: position 49,770 of record NW_028254576.1, read on the forward strand.
AGACTATGTTGCAAGGTCCTAGGTACCCCGCTGGTGGACCACTGGCAGACCGCAGGACACACATTTGCGGATCTAAAGTGGCTGGTGATTGAGAAAGTCTCCCTGGGCAGGAGAGGCGGAAATTTACCAGCTGTGCTCAACCTACGGGAATGCAAATGGATGTCTCTTCTAGACTCCATTAAAAATGGTCTGAATGAACAGGATGGCAGTCTTGCCCAATTGGCTGCACTGAGATGATAGAATTCTGTAAGTGGCACACTAGTCTATCCCAACAATTGAGAGGTATAACACCACCCCTCCCGATGAGACGTAGTAAACTTGCTTTAGGTTACTCGTCTACACCGCCATGTGTGACAGGTGCACGAGTATTCTCATCCTCTGGGTTTACTTAAGTGCAACACAATCTGTTTCCTTACCTTTTCCCCAGACTATGTTTAATTGTGTGTTATGTATTTTAATGGCAATAAATTCATGTGCTAGCTCGCCTACACTCCCTTGCAAGGGTAGTGCGCGAGAACTACGTTTTACAACACAGCAATGAACTAATCTGGTTCCACAACTCCTTCCCAGCTACGTGGAAAATTGTGTGTTATGGATTTCTAATGGCAAAACTATCATGTGCAAGCTCGCCTTCACTCCCTTGTAAGGGTAGTGCGCGAGTACTATGGTTTACTTTTGTTGAATTATGTCGTAAAAATGTTGTATCTATTTTCTCTTGCAAAATAACATGTGGCTAATCTGCCCTGTCAAAAAAGATTGAGGTTCCAACCAACCAATACCGCGTGATATGAATAAATTAGGCCAATGTTTTATGTGAATAACTTGCGCATAATTCAGGATATAGTAATCCCAGCCTCTGTTGGCTTATTGTTACTCACAGTTCTCAAGCACTGTGGAGAGGACGCATGACTATTATCCTACTCCGCTTCCGACTCTCGTGGGCACATGACAACATTTTTTCTATTTCTATTGGCAATGCATCGCCATAGGCTCCGCCCCTAAACTCCGCGTAGCGGCTGACGGAGTACGGAGTTTCACCAGCAACAAGCAGTTCTGTTACCACGCTCCCGGTGCACCCAGTAAGTGCTGCAATCGGTTGTCCTCTTTTGGTAGACGTCCTGAATAGTTTTTAAAGGTAAAACGCTCCTACATTCTATTCTTCCAGATATTTGTGAAGGCACCCAGTCGACCCGTGTTTTCGGCGACCGCCGCGTGCACCCTTTCCCAGTTCACACAGACACCGCGTGGACTGTTAAAAGGTATGGACTAACGCCACTGCGGTTCGCGTGTAATTTATCATCATGTTGTGTATAATAGAGACGTCTCTCCCTAATTAATATCTCGAAACATTTGGCTTGGTTTAGATTTAACTGTCATCTGATGACCACCGCGTATATCCTGATTCGCCTGGTTTACATAGAAAATTGCGTGGCCTTTTAAAAGGTAGGGACCTCCGCACATGTGGCTCATTTTGGATACATCACTATGTTGTGTATTATAAAGACGCCTTCCCCCAATTAACGTCTTGACACTTTTGACTTGATTTAGATTTACCAGTCATTTTGTTAACTGACGAGTGCGGCGCCCACCATTGTTGACAGCAATCACTTTCGCTGATGTTCCTCTTATTGCAAGGTGTTTAACTGCAACTTAGGTAATTTTAAACCCTTTGAGACTTGGTACGTTATCACACCAGTACCTTAACAATCAATAACCAAAAGTATCTGGTTTGATCTAGATTTGTCCAGCGGTTTTGACTACACCAGCACGCTGCCAACTGTTTTTGCTGATGCTTATCTTGACGGAGTGTGGTTAACTTAATTCAAGGTAATCACTTATTGTATTTGTTCACTGAGTTCGTGTAGTGGTGAGTCACCGGGAGATGGTGACACATTGCATTACTGACTTACCTACTCTAAGTAGACATTAATCTTCTGTTGGCTAATGTTTCCCTCGTTCAATCAAGTAGGGCATTTTGATAAATTTCAGATGTACACTACTGAGTTGGAGTTTGATTTATCGCCCACCCAACTCTTGGTCCCTTCAGTCCAGAGGTCCTCATGACCCGGACTCCATGGTATTAGTTTGTTTTCAAATAAGCCACCTTTATGGTATACAGGACAGTGACTGTGAAACTTTTAAAACTTCATACCCCATTATTGATATTGGTTTTTAATTTTTCAGACAGGACGGCCCCCCTTTTCGTTCCTTCCCCCACTGTAAATGGTCCTGATGAAGACCCCGGCAAAGGACTGAATCGAGCCTATACAAAGGGGTCGAAACGTCGACGCCTCTTCATACTTGGACGTCCGGCACATCCCCTGTATCACATTGAACCACACATGTGACCGTAGAATGTCCTTAGTTGAAGTACTTTTGCAAGATTGGCCTTAATTGATATAGGCTTGTTTGGTTTTTGGAACAACTCCTGATTCCTTGTTGACTTATGTATTGATGTACATTATGTTCAAGTCTGTGTACTATCCTTAACCTTTTTCACAATCTCTGAGCACCCCCTTTTCCTTCCCTTCTTCCCCTATTGGGGCCACTTCAATTTTCCGATTTTCATTTCTCCTGTAATGATTGCAACAATGTTTCATTAATGATAATGATGTGTTGTTGAATAAATGACAACATTCTTTCCTTTTTGAACCACCACCTTAGTCTTTTGAAAATTTTTTAAATTGTGTTTGTTCATATCTTTCTCCCACGGGGACCCCCCTTATACATTTACCACACTACGCCCAGGTCCCCGCGACTGCATGGGTTTTACCCCCCTCTGTAATGTCAATCGCAATAGAAGGCAGGCCGGCTACCAGATTCACACAGGGCCTGCTGAAAAAGTACCTTGGATGGAGCAAGGGTTGGCATTGAAGTCTCAATGCATTGGTTCCGATTTATGCAGTTGGGCGGATGCGTCGTCATCAAGCCTTGCAGTCGTGTCCCATATCGTGATCAAACTCCTTACAATATAGGAGCAGCATCACTGTCGAGCCTCACATCTGTGTCTTTGTATCAGTTCTGCATCTTCATCAAGCCTTGCATTCGGGACCCGTGTCGTCATTCAATCAGCATTGTGTCGCCACCTAAGGGCACTGAGTCAGTACAGTTCAGCACAAAGTCATAACTGCATCGCTTTTTGCCTCAAAACAGCTGGAGAACCCATTTTTAAGGTCCAGGACTAGATTTGCACCTCCTGGTAGGGCAGGGCTCACAGTTAACAGAGTATGACAGCTGAAGCAAAGTTGAAGGAAGTCTTTGATAGCCCTGAGACTTCAAGGCCAGGGAAAAAGCTCTTGGAGAAACCTGGGTTCAAAGATGTAGTGAGCAGGTCCAATCATTTTCAGCCCTTGTCAAGAAGCAGCAGTCAGCAGTCAACACAGCAAAGGAGGCACTGCCTGCTGATTGCTGTGATGCAGGAGGGACTGCCACTTAGGCAGTCCCTCCTGCATCAAAGCAATCAACAGGCAGGAGGCCAACACAGCAAAGAAGTTAGCAGAGTAGCAGTCCATTCTATAGCACTGCAGCTCTTTTCCCAGGCAAAATGTCCTTGGTTTCAGAAAAGTTCTGATTTGGTGGTGTTCCAGTACATATATCCAGTTGTGCCTTTGAAAATCACAAGGTCCCTGCCTTTCCTGCCCTGGCTTCAGACTCATTATAGGGGGATATGTAGCTCTTCGTGTGGGGAAAGGCACAGACCTATTCAGGTATAAATGTCAGCTCCATCCTCTCACCCTCCCTCAGGACGAACCATCAACATGCACAAGGCTACTCAGTCACATGTACCCTGAATTGTGTGTGACTGTCTAGAAGGAATGCACAAAGTCCAGTTGTCACCCAACCCAGATGTGTATTCAGAGACAGGCAGAGGCACTGAGTGGTTAAATTAAGAAAATGGCAATGTTCTAAAAGGGGAATTTTCAGACTGAAAATTTAAAATCCGACTTTACCATAATGTGTTATTTTTAATTGTGAGTCCAGAAACACCAAACTCATAAACTGTATCCTTTCTCAGCTGGAAATTACACAGAAAATATATTTTAAGGCAATCCCAGGGTTAACCTGTGAGAGAAATAGGCCTTGTAGATGTGAACATCGAATTTAACAGTTTTTCACTACCCGGACAAGTAAAACTAAAACATACATGCCCTACCTTGTAGATACACTGCACCTAGTCCATAGGGTTGCATTAAGCCTCCCTTACAGATGACTTACAATAAAAAAGGGAAGGTTTGAGCATGGCAAGAAGGTTAACTTGCCAGGTTGAAATGGCAGTTTAAAACTGTACACACAGTCTCTGCAGTGGCAGGCCTTAGACATGTTGGAAAGGCAACTGAAGTGGGTGGCATAATCATTGCTGTAGGCCCACCAGTAGCATTTAATTTACAGGCCTTGGGCACATATAGTGCACTTTACCAGAGAATACTTATAAGTAAATGAAATATGCCAACTGTGGATAAGCCAATGTAACTATGTTTAGAGTTCAGAGCATATGCATTTTATCACTGCTTAGCAGTTGTAAGATGCCCAGAGTCCTAAGACCAAAACAAAAAAATCAAGCAAAAACAGGAGGAGGAGAGCAAAACGTTGGGGGGAGAACCTACAGAAAGGGCCATTTCCAACACTACTTCTAAATTTAAAACAAATTTCCTTCTCACCCTCCCAGTGAAGATTCAGGTTTATTGCTCTTAAAGCCAGGGACCTTGCTCTTTTCCTCTGTCCTTGTTCCTGCTATTTTTCAGAATGCATTATAACATCATTGTTAAAATAATACGTTTGAGTCTAGAAATCCTGATTAAATGTCATCCGAATGCTGGCTTATGGAGGTTTGAAATCTTCTTGATAAACGGCCAGTACTCTGTTGTAGGCTTTGCTTGAAGATTCTTTCCTTGAACACTACCAGTCTGTTTTTTGACCGAGACCTGCTACAAAAAATTCAGTGGGCAATGTCTGGAATGATTTGCTAAGTACAGCAAATGATGGTGGTTTGTCTCCATTTGTAATGTTGAGCCTCTTGCTGATGTTTGATACCAATACTCATGTGCTCCTTTTAAAATGACTGAGGGACCTTGTTGGAAACTTTTAACAAACCCAATATTAGTTTGCAACATACTTTCACATTAGGAGCTAATGTACTATAATCTGATCCCATGCCTACCTATTTTTTCAATAAACTGAGGAGTGGCCCAGGGCTTAACCCTTTCAACCATTCTTTTTAACATTTGCTTGGGCCACTTTCATATTGATTCAAGACAAGGGGCAACAGTGCCACTTGAATTCTAATTAAACCCACATTTACCTTTGGATTTCTCAACCATTAGAACATTTTTAAATCACCAACACAAGCTGACAGAAAATCACTGCTTGGTTGAGTATAGATGGACAAAAAATTAATGCTTCTAGACAAATGAAATCTTGTGGGGGCAAAACATCTATGTATGTATACATTTTCTGTTTGACACTGCCAACTCTGGGGCTAATTTTGATGTCAGCAGTTGGACCACCGACTGCTATCACGCAGCCCTATTTCCCTTTTAAAAATTCTTTTGAAAAAGAGGTCAGGCCCGAGGAAAACAGAAACACCAGCCCCCGGTAAAGTCATCACAGGCCCTGCCCCCTTTCGCCACCACTCTGCAAATGGGCCTTCTGGCACACTACTTGCTGGGGGATGAAGTCCCCTTTGGCTGCTGAGGGCCCTTGGGTGCCAACAAACCAGTCACTCACTCATAGAGCCATTCAGAGACCCAGCCACTCACCCCTACAGTCACTTACATAGCCCTCACTCACCCATACAGCCACTGACACACCTACTCCCTCACCAACATAGTTACTCACATTCCCAGTCACTCACGCCACACAGCTACTCAGATACCTAGTGTAACCTTTCAACACTCACTATGGTTTTTTCAGTGAATTTCGAAGGTTTTTTAAATGCTAAACCCTAACTATAACCTGCTTGAAACCTATGGTTTTTTCAGTGAATTTCAAAGGTTTTTTTAAATGCTGATTCCTAACTCTAATGCCCCTGAAACCTATGTTTTTTTCAGTAAATCTCAAAGTTTTTTGAACCTCTTCCATGCTGATGACGGCCCCCAGCCATCATGCATCATGGTGGGCATGTGCTGATGACGGCTGGGGGCCGTCATGAAGCCTGGGGGCCGTCATGAACCCGCCCACTCTTTACAAAGGCAGCACAGGCGCAGAATCGCAGCCGCGCCCAAGGGGTTAAATGATAATTTTTAAATATATTTATTGTTATATTTTTTTAATCTTTTTATTTTCAGATATTATTTTTTAAATTACATTACACATATTTTTTTTAAATAAAAATTATCTGTTTTTTTATTATTTGATTTTCTTTAAAATATACTTAAATTATTTTTAAATTTTTTTTTTCCTTTGTTTTTGGAGTCACAAACCCAAAGCGTACCCTGCTCGTTCACTGCTCGTCAGGTGTCCGCCATCTAAGGGTTCCTGTATAGGATCTGCGTACGGTACGTGACGAATATGTATTTTTAAACGCGGACAATATGTGACTTGTACGAGACTTCTGGCCCATACGCAAGATGTATGTATTATGCGACGTGACGGGCGCGCGTTAGTCTGTGATGTCATATGCATATCAGACATGGTGGGTGAGCGTCTCCCGGGAAATTTTTTAAAGTTACAAAACATATATATATGTGATATACATATTAAAATAAGACATTATCTGAGCTAATTATAAAAATAATATTCTTTAACTTTCAAAAAAGTTACATTCATTTTAAATGCAATTTCGCGAAGTCGCGCTGGAATGCGATGTGGGTGCGAGCTGCATGCGCGCACCCTACACTGACCCCATGTGACCAGAAAAAAAGAGATTTGATTGGTTAATTACACTTCCTATTGTAAGTTTAGAAGGACCCACCCATTTCAATCACTTGTGTTAGACCTTCCTTGGGAGAAGACCTCAGCTACCAAAAACTGTTGTTTTTGTTGATTACAGGCCTGTTTCATTTTAACATTACAAAAATGGGTTCAAATCAGCCTTCTTCTATTTCAGAGCAGTCAAATGACAAGGGGTTTGTTCCTGAACCACCACGCCCTAAGAGATTGGAATCAATTGTCTGGAGATGTTTTACATTCCCAGAAGGATTGAAGAAAACAAATGCCATAAATGTAACCTGCAAAATTTGCAAGACAGTTCTATCAAGAGGAGACCCCAACAAAAAATATTCTTGTGGAACTGCCAGCATGTTTAAACATCTGCACAGTATGCATCCAGTCGATCTGGCAAGAGAAGAGTGCAAGAGAGTGCAACAGACTGGCCCACCATCACCTCAAGTTGCAAGCACTTCTGGGGCGTCCACTTCGACATCTACTTTGGACATCCGGCCCCACTGGCAAAGGCAAAAAGTCATTGCAAAAAATGCAATAGGTTGCTTTGCTATGCGGAGCAATCAGTTGATTTGGTTTGTACGGCTCTGGAGAACCATCATTGTTAGACAGGTTTTTTTTTTGCCCTAATGTTCATTTTTCTGTTTGTCCCTTTCAGTTTTTTTTTCATTTAAAAAAACCCAAAAAAACAAAAAAAAACGTTAAAAAAAACAAACAAAATACAAAACTACAAAACAAAAAAAAAATATTTTCAGAACTGCCTACTCTGGTTAAAAAAGAGAACTAAACTTGTATGCTAGTGTGTGAAAGTTTAGATGTATGTATGTGTAGTGTATAATTGACTGAAAGAATGCATTTTTAATATGTGCTGAATACATAAGTGCAGAGCTGTAAAAATATGCTGCAGCATGACACTGTAAACTATTTAGCTACAGCATGCTGCGGTATTTCCAAAGCACGGAGATGCAACATTTGTACATAAACATGTCGCAAGCCTGTGCTTCCCTCTGCACAGCTGCTTAAATTGCAGCCATGTAGTGACACATGCACCTTTGGACCATAGTGAAAGGATGTCCGTGTCATGCGGAGATTGTTTTTGTGCAGCAAGGACACCTTTCTGCACAAAAACATTGAGAAGAGGCATTTTTCACCTTCAATATATGCTGTGCATTGTAGTATATATTGAAAGTGAAAAAATGAAAAGTGAAAACAATTCTCCTTGAAGTGCTTTGCTACACCAATTGGAGGATGGTGCAGCATTCACAAACATGGCCAGATTTATAATTTTTGATAAAACTGGATATATGTCTTGTTCTATGACTGTTCTGTGCAAATATGCACAGTAAAATCTATAGAACACCTTTTCAACTGAGAGTGCTGTGTATGATGAGATATAAGGTACATAGAATGTATTTTTCTCACCTTGTAAATTAGAAAGAGAGTTAATGCCTAGGCCAATTCTTATTATAGGCGTACATTTCTGTACTACTAACAGAAAACAAGATACATTTATAAGTACTTATGTTTTACGAAACTTAAAGCACATATTTATATATGACAGAAGAGAAGGGAATAGGGCATACTGTCACATGGAAAAACACTTGGTGATGTGCTTTAAGTTAAATAGTTTTATTTTGTATAATTCTTAAATTACCACCACCTTCAAGACCACCATATGTCTCTATAGCGTACTATACCATGTATCTTGCAGACACCTGGGCTGAAGCAATCTCCTATCTGATACCTGCTTGCAATGGAATTCTCTAGCACAAATTTGGTCCATCAAAATTCCACTTTTTCAACTGTTTTCAAACACAGTCCATTGTGCATTTTAAGACTTACTTAAACTTACCTCAGCAGTATTACAACTAAAAAACGTTACACATTTTATTCAGTTACTTTTGTGATGTAAAATATAGTAAATACCATATTTTAGAATTAGGATCTGTAAAAGAAAATAAAAAATAGGTATAACATGTAAAAATACATTTAAAAAAAAACAACATAATTTTAACATTTTAAAAGTAATGTATTTGCTGTTCTCAGAATATATTTAATTTCACTAGAAACAGTGATTTCAATCGTACTCATCACATAACAGGCCCAAAAGAATCAAATTAGATTGCTTAAAAAAAAAATCCACAGTGAAACACCAGATAATACAAATAACACATATATAAAATGGTTACTGCTGGGAAAGTTTTATAACTTAAATTTATAAACAATGTAAATGTTGTTGGTTAAAATTATACACCAAGACTATATGCAACAAAAAGTCCATAATTCAAAGAAATGCCTTTCCTTGAGCCCGAATTGTATTTTTGCAGTCATTTTTATATACATTTTCGAATGGTTATTCTATTAAATCATAATAATAAATTCCTGTGAGGCTGAATTATCTTCCTAAAACTTTGGCTTTAAAAATATTTGGTAGGAATTTGGTAATTCAAAAGGCAAATGTTGTTTGAAAACCAACTCAGCATCATTACAAAGAGTCCTGCCTTTGTTACTTTTTAGATAGGCAGTGAAATGTCCAGATGTTGTTGAAGGACCATCATGGAAAATAAATTATTGCTACTGCTACAAAAGTCCTTCCTGATATTGATAGTTGAGTAGTTACAAAATGTTTTATTGAAGTGTCCAATTTTCTTCCATCAGCTGTACAACGTTGTATCATTAAAATGATATATTGTCCATATCTTTGTATAAATAATGTTGATAAAATTTCTGATTTGCATTGGCTACACTCCATGTTTTGATTTGCAGCTTTAACTAATTTATTGAAAGACACTGATTTGCAGTCCGGTAATGTTACATTTAGAAATCTTTCAGTGTCTATATTAGTGCTACATGTATACATACAATTATCGCAATGATGTTCCCATTTATAACAAAGGCCAAATATATTCTCTATGTCTGCACCTTCATTTTCCAAACAGTAAGCATATACATTAGAAATTCCTGAGAATCTTGTTGTATATTCTGCGTAAATTGTGTCGAACCGTAACATACATCCAATAGATTATGAACATCGGAAATAGTATGTATTTTACTTGTTTCAGTTCTTAATTTTTCAATAAACAGAATGCAACAAGGAACAACATGTATTTTCCCGATTCTCCATAATTTGCTGTTGCAAACCTTCAAGAAAAAAAACTACATTGACCACTACATTAGCATAGCAGTCTACACCAGAACTATTTTCAAACTGATGACCAACAAACTCTTCAACAGTGTTCTTTTTTTCTTTTTGCTTGCAATCGCAACATCATCTTGTTTTTTTCCCTTCTCTACACCTTCAGTACAGATATTCTCATACTTTCTTTTTCGACCAGCCACACACTTTTTAAATACAGGATATAGACCTAAATTGGGAGCATATTTTCTTCTTAACCTATTATACTCTTTGACACAGTTTGCATTTGCAGTGACCTTTGTGTCATCAAAATCAATCAAAAACAAACCAGATAATGTTCTGACACGCGACAAAGCAACATATGCCATACCCTCTTTAAACACAGTATTTCCAATGTTCACCAAAGCACAGTCAACACTTAAACCTTGAGATTTATGAATAGTCACTGTATATGCCAAAGAAACTGGAAATTGTTTTTCTAAATCTTTAAGAAGCAAAAAATTAACTAAACAACGACCAATGTGTTTAACTTCTTCAATCTGATCAAATTTAATTTTTAAGAATTAAATTCCATCTTTATTCGGATAATTAACAATATCCACAACTTTACCCATTGCTCTATTAACTAATCCTTTTTCTACGTCCAAATTACGCCTTAAAATGACTCAACAGTTTCTACATGCATATAGATTCTTTTCTAAACCAGCAGTTTAATATATTGATTTTTCTAAAGAATCTAATTTTGTCTTCAATTGTTCTGTCAAAATAATAGTGATTCCTTCATGTTCTAGTTTATCGATGGCTTCCATTTTTATTATTTCTTCATTTTCCAGTTTCAAAAGTTCTTCGTTTAATATACAACACTCACACAGTGTTGGCATTAAGGAGATTACAGATTTGTTTTCTGCAATTTTCATGTAATTTTTCTCAGGAACTACGCTTTCATTTCGAAACAAATTGGAAAGTAATCGAGTCTGCAAAGCTTGTTTGCCATGTTCAGTCAGTAGTCCAATTCTCATATCTTGGAGAATAGTTACATAATCAACAACATTTGCTTGTCGCATATTTGTAATGAGTTCTTTGTATTCAAAATATGACCAAATGTTCACGTTTCCAACACTACCCAGAGACTTTCTGGTGTCTTCATGCGCAAGTGTTTTAAATACTGGTTGTCATTTTACAGGAGTCACTTGTAGCAGATCTCCAAAAACTATGACATGTTTCCCTCCAAATACCACCTTGTACTCTGTTTCAAGAAGTTGCTGCATTCTTAAATGCATAAAGGCAAGCATTAAGTTTGAGACCATGCTTACCTCATAAGAAGTTTCATTTTCTTCAAGACTCTTGAAACTTCACAACAAGCTGAAGTGGAACATGGCGTCCGGAAGCCAACGGCCGCGACAGAGAGCTCCCGTACTCCGATGATATGTGATTCTGGAGTTGGATTTTTGCACCTAAAATGACACACTAAGTACCTTCTGTGTTGATCTTTTCATTATTACTAAAGTGTGGTAACATGAAGCGTGAAACAAAACGAAAATGAAAAAGAGCGAGGCGGAGTGTGTTTTTACTTACAGGTTGCTGCCTGGCGTTGCCTCCAGACGGCTGATCCCGCTATTGACTCTCCGATTGTTGTGGCTTCCCGGACCGAGTGGCTGAGCTGACCCCTTTGGGTCGCCGTTTCTGCTGGGTCTTGCCAGATTGCTCGATTGCTTTGTCTGTGTGCTGCTGAGGTGGGGCTGTGGAGAAGTTAGACGTGGGTGTTCGCGTCCTGCTTGCTGAATCTTTGGCAGTAGCCGCTGGCGCTGCAGCCACTTTTGGATTCTTCGTTAGCCGTGCTGTGCCGGGTGGGGCCTGCCTGACGGCCTGCGGTGCCTCCGGGGTCCTGCTGACTCCGTTATCCGAGCCATTTTTTTCTCCCACTTACTGCAATTCCCGGTGAGGCTGGCATGATTGACGGGGAGACTGCCAAGTTTTGGGCTTTGAGGTTCGATTTAATCTGAGGTGTTCGTTGTGTAGGTGACTTTGGGGCATTTGGAGGTGGAGCTAACGGATGGTGTTGACCGGTGGGGGCACCGCTGTGCAGGAGCTCCCTTACAGCCACGCTTTTGCTGTTGCTGGAGTGTGGAAGCGGAGGGTCCTCCTTCATCAATCTTTTCTACCTTCGGGCACAGCACCAACGCCTTTTTTTCACATCTTTTGGTAGGTGTCGTGGGCACAGGATTTAGAGGGCCTACATGACATTAAACCCATACAAGGAGAGGTAGAATGCAGCATTTATAAAACCAAACGTTGTTTGTATGAGCAGGGGAAGGAGACCATCATAAATATCATATCCCCTAGGAGATACGTATGTTACGCCCTAAAAAAATCTGACCCTAATTTATTACACCGTATGGAGAAGGGCGTGGGTAGAAGACCTGTCAGCAAGGTAAGCTCGGAAAAAAAATAATAGCTCTCTCCGAGCTGAGCTCTGAGCCTGGGATTTGCCAGTATATTTTGCGCAGCAGGCCCCCCAGCAGCATAGCTTTAATAACAAATCCAAATACTGCTTCTCCTTCTATAGTGGTAGTCAAGGCGACCTCTAGACAGGTTGTAGGTTCATCCATAGGTGACTCTGCAGAGGGGACCCTGCCAGGCAAGTGTAGAGGGCGTAAAAAAAAATCTAAAGGAAACCCTAAAATTAAAATTACACCTTCTTTGAAATCTTTTTACAAAGTTACCTCCACCAGCTCGGCGGTCTCTGGCAGAAAAACCATACAGATAACATCGTGAAAATGGCAGCAGCTCCCGTTTCAGCCACAACCCTGATCCCGGTAACTACAGATCTTGATATGGTTAGGAATCAGGACTTGGGTGAGTTGAACACGCAACCCCTCAGTAAAATTTCTGAATACTCAATCACTAACACTGTGAAAAGCCCTTCGGTGCAGGCTCATATTGTTTCTGTTCATCCTTCAATAGAGCTATCAAATAGCTTTTCAGCACTAGAGGTCCTGCAATCTGATAGAACGCCCCAGGAAAATCCTGGTGAATTTTCTAACATATACTGTGAAGGAGAGGATCTTATCACACGCTCTGAAAGCGGGTCAATTAAAATGTAGCTCCTTCTCTACTGTTTTCTCTTTTTCAATTTGCTCTGATGTTTCTTACATTACGGCTGTTAAGCAGTGAGGGATGGGAAAGAGAATGACGATCTTGAACTCTTTGGGGGCTAAGACCCAGCTGAGATTTCCTGCAATGCTGCGTATAATGTGGAACAACCATATGTATAACTTCTGTCAAGTTGAAGAAGTCGACTCCCTAATAGATAAGATCAGAGAATAGCCGGGGAGAGAATAGCAGTGGGGATGGAAATATCAGTAAATGTTAGGTTGAAGTAAAACTGACCCCAATAAGTCGATCCGTTAAAGTTATGATGTTTAGTACCTCCCCTTTTTCTCTCTCATCTCAGAATAGATTAGCTGTGTATAGGTGCAGTTTATGGTACATAGCAAAGAATGTAATTAATTAAATTAATGAAGCTTTTTTGTCACATGTTAAGGGGTGGGAGCTCTCTGTCTAAGGGCATTGCCCATAGGAAAGGGAGGGTTCCCCATGGGAGTAAAGGATAAATGGGTTCACGGGTGGGAGAGAGGGTGGACGTCTGGGAGGGAGTTTGGGGGAGCACGGGTGGGGCAGCAGTGGGAGAACATTGATAAAAAAAGTCCTTCTTTCATCGTAGCAATCTGTAAAAAATTTACTTTTGGCCTATATAAAGCTGATAGGAAATCTGACATAGAATGGAATTGAATGAAATAAAGTTCTTGTCATGGAATGTCAACGGCCTTCGTTGTCCTACAAGACAAAAGATAATAATGAAATATTTGGAAAAATCTTCTGCACAAGTTATTTTTTTACAATAGACCCATTTAGGCTATTTGGAAGCAAAAGTCGTGTTCAGAAGATATAAATGGGTGGAGAGCTTTCACTGTTCTGAACAAACAGTGCATAACAAGGGTGTTGCAATTTTATTTAGATCTAATTTAGATTGTTCCATTAACAACATGTTATCTGACCAATCTGGGAGGTGGATATTGGTACAAGCAATGATTGGAGGGGTGGAACTAGCTTTAGTGTCCTACTATGGCCCTAATGTTGATGATCAGGCTTGTTTACTTAAAATACAGGCCATATTGGCAGAAGTCACCCTGCCAATTATAATCGCAGGAGATTTTAATATCCGTCTTAATCCCTCCAAAGATAGGTCTAACGCAAGTCGTTCAGTTACTTTTCAACGTATGCGCCGCACATTGATTAACATGATGCATGAACTGGTTTGGTTGATCTATGGAGCATAAAGAAGGAGGGTAATCCGGGTTTTACTTTTTGGAGTAAAAAATATGGCCATTCTTCTAGATTGGACTATATCCTTTCAGACACTGCATGCCTGGACCGTTTGGCAGATATTTCTATCCTTCCAGCCATTTTGTCCGATCAAGCTCCTATAACCTACCTTTATTGTAGGACGAAATCTACTGTTGTTCCTAGATGGACATTGAAAAGGGCGATGCTGGCCAATGAAGATTTAATAACAGTTATTAGATCCTCGACTGTGGAATACTTTGCTGAGAATCAGGGCTCAACATCATTGGAATATGTCTGGGACGCATTCAAGGCCCACACTCGCGGGGTACTTCACAGTTGGATAAGCTCCAAAAATATGGCAGATAAGTCGGAGCTAAAAATTTGGAGGAGGAGATTTCTAGTTTGGAAAGGGTTCGAACCAACTGCCCCCCGGATAATTTATCTCAAATCCTTAAAGACTTGGAAGATCTTCGTTTTACATTCAGGGATAAGTTGGATCAGAAACTTAAAACCCAGTGGGCGGTCTATAATATGGAAAGTTTTGAGTATGGGGAAAAGGCAGGGGCTACCTTAGCTCGGAAGATCAAAAGCGATAGAGCTAGAAATAATATAAATAAGCTAATGGTAGATGAGATTGGTACTATCTCCTGCCAACAGGAAGACTTGCAGAGATGTCTTCTGTATTGGTTTTCCTCTCTATATAAAGAAGACAGGGCTCCATCTATTAACTCAATTCAAGCTTGGTTGGACGGTAAAGCCCTACCCAGCTTATCGAGGGAAGGACGAGATTTTTTAGAATCTTCATTCTCTGAGGAGGAGATAAGAAGCTGTTTAAAAAAATCAAAAATAATAAAGCAGCAGGGTCAGATGCGCTTCCAGGTGAGATATACAAAATCTTGGAAGATGCTATTGTGCCCAGACTCAGAGAGTTGTTTAACTATATCCTCAGTCCTGAGGGTAAAAATCCTCACGTCATGGAAGGAAGCAATAATTATATTGATCTCAAAGCCCGGCAAAGATCCCCTTAGACCAGACACATATAGGCCTATCTCCCTGCTAAATGCAGATTATAAGATTTTTACTAGCATATTGGCAGGGAGACTGGGTAGGGTTGTTGCACAATTGATCCATGAGGACCAAAAAGGTTTCCTGCCTCGAAGATATATTCAGGATAAGACCCTACAACTAATAGGTTGTATTGACCTAGTGGTGACACGGTTGGAACCCCTGGCAGTCGCCGCTTTTTTGATGCTGCCAAGGCGTTCGACCGTGTAAGGTGGATATATCTCTGGGAGACTTAAAAAATAATGGGTTTTGGTCTTCTGTTAATTAATGTGCTAATTAAATGCTATGAAGGGGCCTCTGCTGTCATCTTGCTTAATGGTCTCCTGACACCAAGCTTTAGTATACAGAGGGGCACACGGCAGGGCTGCCCCATCTCACCCTTATTGTTCAATATCTACATTGAACCTTTGGCTCAGGCTTTGAGACTCGATGAGAGGATCACTCCCTTTCGGGTATCTGAGTTTAAATGTAAGTTAGCCCTTTACACAGATGACCTGCTGGTCTACACCAGCAACCCAGTAGAGGTGTTTCCCAGTGTACAGAAAACCTTGGAAGAGTTTGGTCTCCTTTCAGGATATTTGGTTAATACAACTAAAACCGAAGTTATGTGCTGGGGAGTTCAAGATTATGCTGGGAGACACTGTGGGGAGTTTAGGTATTTAGGGATTATTATAACCCATAATATTGAGGATATCCCCACAACTAATCTGAAGAAAATTTGTAAAGAAATCAACCATCTTTTGTCGAAATGGCAGAATCTCCCTTTTACCATCTACGGGAGAGTAAACTTGGTTAAAATGGTTATTCTGCCAAAGTTGATATACCTGTTTGGGGCTATACCACTTGATTTCCCTGGAAAGTTACTGGAAAACATTCAAAGTAAGATAGGGAGCTTTATATGGGCCAATAAAAATACCAGGCTGTCTTGGAAGAAGCTAAAACAAAGGCTGATTAAGGATGGCCTCGCCCTCCCCGATATCTCTTTATACTCTTTTGTTTTTTTGTTTAAAACATTAGTTCTTTACTTTCCTCCCCCCCATCTCGAACTGGGGACTGATTTTGGATACTATGGTTCTTTTTGAGGGAGGCAACACCGGTTTTCTGTATAAATTTGGTGCTCCCAGATATTTCAAAAAGGTACGTTTAAAAGTAATGAGGTCTCAGGGTTTGGCATAGTTTAAAAATAAAGTAGGGAATAAAATATTATTCCCATTTTGCCCCAATCTGGGACTCTCCAGGACTTCCTGCTTGCCTAGACGACATTTTGGCCATCCCCATTAAGAGAGCAGAAATTGACATGGTCTGAGTTAATATCACAGGACGGAGTCCATCCATGGGAAGTGTTAAAAGCTAAAACAGGGGGTTCTCTCTCTCTCTTTAAATACTTGCAATTATGTTCATGGTTCACAGCCGAGAGAGATCATATTGGTGGAAATTGGGAAATCGAGAATATCCTCCAAAATGTAAACCCCCAAAAAAAGGAAGTAGGGATTTGGTATAGAGCGGTAGTTGAGGCAGAGGAGGTAGCGCTTCCCCCTCCTTATAAGGTATGGAGTGCTTCATCGCTGGAAGACGTCTCTGTTGATTTGTTTTATCCATCTCTTTATAATTTATATAAATATGTTAAATCAGATTCTTTAAAGAAAAAACATTTTTTGTGGTAAATAGATTGTACTATACCCCCAAAAAAATTGCTAGATTTGTATCAACATCAGTTTCTAAATGTTGTAGATGCGGTTTAGTAGAGGCTGACGACATACATATGTTTTTTGACTGTATTTTTCTAAGAACCTTTTTGGGAAATGTTGGGAGGGCGTTGGAGGGGGTTTTTAAAGTTACGTTCAATCTCAATCCGACACTAGTTATATTTGGTATTGAGATTAATCCAACATATAATTTATCTAATAAGTTGACTGGTTTATTCTTGTGTTTGATATCAGCAGCCCGTAGAGAGATCTGCAGGCTGTGGAAAGACCCTGAGCCATCGCAGTATGAGACCTGGTTAAGAGCAGTGTTGTGCATGGCGAGATTGGACCATGGGGAGAGGAACATATGGGGGTCATTAATCACTTGGGGTACTGAAATGAGATTAGTCTAAGTGCATATGGTCCAATTATTACACCAAGCCTCGCACAAATGAAGCTGGCCTGGTAGGCCTAAAAAGCGAATGCAAGAGCATAGACCCAGGGCACCCAGTTAAGAAGGTGGACTTCCCTATGTGAATTTGCAGATGCTTAAGGTGAATTGAGGACAAAAAAAAAGAAACTTCACAACAAACTTCACCAGATAGCTTGTGGTATTCCAATTTGTTTTCATGCTCCACAGGTAGAATTAGTAAACAATGTAATGTAATTCCTTTGATGTTGATTGCTGCCAACCCAGTCTGAGCAGTGACAACACAAGACAAATGTGACTCAGTTGTTTTCTGTAGATAACTTGTAATTACTTTAATTAAAAAACATTTTCCTGTTCCAGCTTCTCCACTCACGTACATATGGATAGGTTGAAATAACGTGCATGAGCACTCTTTTTTTTCATGAAGTAATCCATGGTCAATCTGTTGTCTCACTTGATCATATATTTATTTCTGTTCAACATTTAGTTGTTCTTCCAACTTTCCTAAGTCCATAATATCTTCTTGAGCTTGATGCATTGCTGTTTCCACCTCATTCATAACGATTGCTGCTTTATTTTCAACAATTGGTTGTCCTAGTGGATCTTGACTCAGCGCAGCGGAACTGCGAGTGTCTTGAGAACTGTCTATAGCAATTTCAGCTGCAATTGTAGCTTCTTGATCATTTTCACATAATTTGCAAAAGCGCTGCATTGTATGCTATCTTTACAAGCATTAAATGAATCTTCATATCTCTGGAAATCTCCAAGTAATTCCAGTTCTGAACGTCATGGTTTGAATAGTTGTAAAAGGGCTAAAAAGTAAAATTCCCTTTTATAAACAGTGTTGCAACTCATCTTTCTGTGATTAATCACATTTCCTTTTGTTTGTTTCACTAGACATTCTTCAGAACCAATGACTCCATATTTTCCATCATTGATGTTCTTTGTAGGATTCCGTTCAAAAGTGTAGTTTTGCAGCACTTCATAGAGAAACATGCTCCTCAAGATGACTTCAGTTTGGGTAATATGTGTCCAACATATTCGTTTTCAAAATATCTGTACTTTCTGGATCTTTTTCTGCTAAATATTCAATTTCTTGTACAGATTTCAGTACTCCGTTTTGCATTGCTGCAAGACCCAGACTCACCCAAATGTTTCTTCTAGATTTGGAGTATAGATTTGCAGATGATAACCAATCTGAGCATTCATATGCTCCGATCTCTCGATGGGATAACATCTTCAAACTGAAACTGTATAGTTTCTTACTCAGAGTCTTCTCGTTAGAAATCTCTTCCCACATTTCTTTCAATTCCGTCTTTTCTGATTTTGTAATATAGGGTGTTACATATTGTGCAACAACAGCAATGGAATTGTCCCCAACATACTGAATATCCATGTTTGCATATCACATGTACAAAATAACTGGATTTTAATAATTTATGTATTTTGACTCTTCATTTCTTCTTAAGTTGTAGGTAGTTTTTGGAGACTGTCTTGTGATAGTATGTCACAACGATAATATAAACCTGTTCACTCTTCCTTTAGATATTACAGGAAGTGGAAATGCAAAACAACATTTGGTGTAGAACTTGTCCTTAGATTTTTACTTTTGTCAACAGTATTTTCCACATCGGGTGCTTTGGAATCGTAAAACTTGTGCTCTTAAGTAGTTTTCATCTGTACTTTTGGGTACAGCACATGTGGCATATTCTTCAATAAAAGACAAAAGTGTATCATCCGCATCTGTTACAAATTTGGGAGCGTCTTTAATCCATAACCGCATATGTATATGAGGAGCACCTCTTGCTTGATAATCCTTTCTCCAAAAGAAATTCACAACTTCTCCAAGAGGAGGATTTTTTATTGCAGATAAAAGACATCATAGCCTCAAATCTATGATTGAAATACCTGCATACATTAACAGGATCTAAAGAGCACAATTCTCCAGGTGTGTTGTATTCAATATTTTTTATATTGGAATTTGCCTCTCGAAGAAATTCAAGCAAATCATCCCAAGCGTACTCAGCACAGCTTAGGGTAAGGAACCATGTTGGAGTTCCTAAGTTCCGTAGCATACATTTCAGTTCTACCAATATTCATCAGTGCCACGCTGACATACCATCAGATTAATGAGCTGAGATTCTAGATGATCATCTGTCTGGAGCACTTTATCCATAAAATCTTTTGCAGATACATTTTGCAGATGTATTCCAGTTTTTAAAATGTGATTCTGCATATGAAAGTCCAGACAAGTCATTTTCAAACAAAAAATGAAATATATAAGGGATACATTGTCGAAATCTTGGATCTTCTGCATATAATCTTGTTGTCCGATATTCAGATGTTGGAATCTGCACAGGACGTTCATCATATCGTCCTCCTTTTCCAGTTGGAAACAACTGCAGAAAACAACAAGCTTCCAAGCTCTCTTCCTATACACTCATGGGACTTCCCTTTGCTTTTTTCATTTGGAACAACTCAATAGTGTTCCCCATCACTTCTTTTGAATGAAGTGGATGCACGCTGTAAAGTTCAGATTTCTTCACATCTTGTCCACTGTTTCAATTTGTCCACTTAACGTTTCAGTATCTTCTGGTAAAACTATTTCTTCTCCCATACAAACATTCTTATAGTATGTATTGTTTTTTATCAAATACAATGTTGCCTTTTGAACTTTCCTAACATCCACTAACTCCTGCCAGATTTTTTTATTCTTAGTCGGGACACCTTTAACAACAAT
Source organism: Lissotriton vulgaris (assembly GCF_964263255.1). Lineage (NCBI taxonomy): Eukaryota > Metazoa > Chordata > Amphibia > Caudata > Salamandridae > Lissotriton > Lissotriton vulgaris. Next base: position 70,052 of record NW_028254576.1, read on the forward strand.
AACTAGTGGTTCACTTTCTACACTCTCTACACCAATCATTTCAATATTTATCTTTAAAATCTAAAAGTAAATACACCACTCTTCCTTTTAATCCTCTTTATAAATCCGAAGGAGGTAATTTACCTGTTTTAGGCTCCATCCGAACAATAGCCTGAAACGGGTGCACACATTGAATACGAATAGACTCATGGGTGTTTAAATCTATCAATTCTGGAGGAATCGCAACTAACTCTAAATTATTATGCACAGCTCTAGCGGATATTTTATTCTCATCTAATTTGTTATAACAATATGTACAAATACACTGATCAGAACCCAAATCAAAATAATTCCCTACCAACAAATAGGTTGCAAATTCCTTCCACTTATCATTATTTTCTTTTTCACTTTTTTAATGTAGATCAACACTCCTAGTCTGATTTTTAGAGTGAGTATGCCGACAACAAATACAAGAAAAAATGTGGCCTTTCACTTGAAATCACCTTAAACTTTGTAATTTCATTTTCAAACTTTTTATACAACTATGTTCAACATTCTCTGCAACATTTTCTTCTATTAGTGTCTGAGTTCCTTCACTCACTTCTTCAGGACCAAAGTAACAAAACTCAATATCATCACAAACCTATTTCACATCTGATACTGACCCACTCAAAAGAGCACTGTTCAACTCATTTAACTTTAGTGCTCGACTTTTTGCATAACAAAATTTTCTCACTAACTTCAACATTTGAGTATGATGTACTGCCATCATCCTGAAATGGTGAAAAACACTTTGACATACTTTCCTAAAAAAGACAAGCCAGAAAATGACCATGCAAACCAGTATTTTTTCTCACTCTGCAAGGGTCTAGTCCTTGCAACACCTTAATCTTTTGTTTAACACTTTTTTTTACAATATGCTTTTAAACAATCACGTCATTTATCAATAAATTCTTGTTGTACACTACAAATACTACTATAATCCCAAGTGTACACTGGGGCTTTAGGACGTCTTCCTAGAACTTCATCAGCTATCACTTCATCTGCCAATTGGACAACCATTTCTAACCTCATAACCTCGACCACTGTTGTTAACTGCATGCAACAAATTATTACTCTGCAAATAACTCTCTTCCTTAAAAAAAGGTTCAGAACTTGAACTGCGTTTCCATTGCCCTAAGAAAATATCACAACAATTACTTTTGTTAATTACTCTTTTCCTCTTACTTTTGGCCTACATTAAATGGAGTGGTTTATCTAGTGATCAAATTCTCTTTAATACTAAAATAAATAGTTTCCTCTTTACTTCAAAAGCCTTTTCAACAATGGATTCGATATGCGTCTTCTTTTTATAAAATACTGTTCTCTTTCTATATTTCTTTCATCAAATTATGGAGTATTCTGTTGTAAATTTTTTTTGTGGATTTCTTTATATTGATTTTCTCTTCTTTTACTATAAGTTGTATCCTTTGTATGTGCATTGCCTTTATTTCCTTTCCTATTCTTTGCACTTTTTTGTATTTGGAACATTTTCACTGCTTTGCATATTTCCATTTTTTTTCTGAATCTAGTAATGTTTTTTATAAAGTCCTTTGTGCTCTTACCAGACATTTTTCTCTGTTTAGACACATTAAGTTGGTTTTCCAATACTTGTGGTTGATTTTTTTTCAAGTAAGTTTCCTTCTTCAGACCTTTTCTTCTTCTTTTTTTCTCCGGCATAATTACTTTTTTTTAATGATGATAAACAGAATCTGTAAACAATAATCATAAATAAGTATTTATTAATAACTTTAAAATTACCCTTTTTTATTAATATACAAACACATTTCATATAAATTCGAACTAATAAATTGTAGGCCTGAAGCACAACTGTGAACGTGGTAAGAGCAGTACATACATAGTACATACCAGCTTGAAGCACTTCATAACACTAAAACCTAAAGCACTGTATGAGTACATGCATATTAAATAAATGAGCACAATATTATAAGGAGAGACACTGAGTGAATTCATAATCGGTTCACTTTTACTGTAGTAAATAGATTACAACATGGTACATAAACAGTCACTATGGTTTACCAACAGTACAGGTTTAAAATTTGGAGTAGTGCAGTGGTGTTTGTGTAGTGTAGGGGGTCGTTGTGGCGTACTGTTGTAGGTTAGCGCAGTGGTGTTTGTGTAGTGTACAACATCGTGCTGGAGTAGATTTAAGGTTTAGAGTACTGTAATGATGTTTGGTAGTATAGAAGTTGTGCTGGGGTAATGTTTTAGGGTTTAGGGTAGTTTACTGGTGAATGGGTAATGTAGGTGATCGTACTGGAGGTAGATTTAGGGTTTAGGGTATTGCAGTAGTCTTTGTGTAGTGTAAGAGGTTGTACTGGGGTAGATGTAAGGTATAAAGTACAGCAATGGTGTTTGGGAAATTTATGGGTCAAGCTGGCGTAGTGTTTTAGTGTTTAATGTAGTACAGTAGTGTTTATGTAGCGTAGGGGGTAGTACTAGGAGTAAATTTAATATTTAGGATAATGCACTGGTGTTTGTGTAGTATAGAGGGTTGTGCTGTGCTAGTATTGTTGTGCTGGCATACTGTTTTAGAGTTTACAGTAGTGCACTGTTGAATGGGTACTATAGGGGTCGTGCTGGGATAGATTTAGAGTTCACAGTAGTGCAGTGGTATTTGTGTAGTATAGGAGGTCTTACTAGAGTAGATTTAAGGTTTAGAGTACTGTAATGATGTTTGGGTAGTGTTGCAGTTGTGCTGGGGTAGTATTTTAGGGGTTAGGGTAGTAGAGTGGTAAATTGGTGGTGTAGGGGGTCATACTAGGGGTACATTTAGGATTTAGAGTTGTGCAGGGGTGTTTATATAGTGTAGAGAATAGTGCTGAATTACTCATTAAGGATAGTACAGTGGTGTTTGGGAGTGTAATGGGTCATGCTGATGTAGGTTTAAGGTTTACAGTACTGCAATGGTATTTGGGTAGTGTAGGGGTCATGTTGGGGTAGTGTTTTAGGGTTTAGGGTAATACAGAGGTGAGTGGTTAATGCAGGGGGTCATGCTGGGAGTAGATTTAGAGTTTAGGATAATGCAGTAGAGTTTGTGTAGTGTAGGAAGTCGAGCTGGAGTAGATTTAAAGTTTACAGTGCACGAATGATATTTGAGTAGTGTAGGAGGTCATGCTGACGTAGTGTTTTGTGGTTTAGGGTACTGCAGTGCTGAATGGGTACTGTAGGGAGTCATGTTGGAAGTATATTTAGAATTTAGGGTTCTGCAATGGTGTTTATGTAGAGCAGAGGATCCTGCAGAATTACTCTTTTAGAATAGTATAGTGGTGTTTGGGTAATGTAGAGGATCGTGCTGGGTAACTGTTTTAGGGTTTAGAGTAGTGCAGTAGTGTTTATGTAGTGTAGGGGGCGTGCTGTAATAGTGCTTTAGGCTAGTACAGTAGTCAAGTCAAGTCAAGTCAAAACCACTTTATTCGATTATTAAAAATCATGAAAGCATGCTATACAGAAGTAAAAACAGTTGCTCAAATTTATCATAAAAGCAATTTAAAAAGGAACGCATTGACACATTAAAAAATCAGTTAATCATATACATTACACTACTGTTATCAAACAATCCCTCTCCTGTTGTACAGCTAGTCTTAACCTTCTACTGCGGGATGATGTGACCAGAAAACTTGCCACACCAAACATAATTACAGGCGATTCCATTAATTGCAAGTGCCATAGTGCAGGTTTCGACTGAAAGAATGCTTTATCTTTTAACAGTGGAAGAATAAACCTTTTTCTGGCTTCATGATAAAAGGAACAGAAAAACATAAAATGCATATTGTCTTGCAGCGAATAGTCATCACATTTACAAGGTGCACTGTCCTCAGGCTTACTCCATCCCTGTATATCACTTAGAACCATATGGATTTGGTTTAACCGAAATTTTGTCAATAACCATCTATGGAAGGGAATCGTAAAAATAGAAAGATACCGTTGCATGGTTAAGGATGAAATGAGCAAATAATGAGCCCTAATTTTAGGTTTACCTATTTCTTCAGATTCCCGCTCAGTCTCACAAGACTTGATGAAATTTAATTTCACCCAAGTTAAATCAGCTTTAGTCAGCCCCTTGGGGTTAAAGAAAATATCGGGGCGCCCCAGTTTCGTGGTTTCCGTTTTACTATAGTTTAGCCACTGAATTTCCTTCACCTTCTCAAGTTTCATGCAATCCTTGATTATCTTGTGATTTAATGTGAGATTGGGGTTCAGCCATAATCTAATCCATAGAAGGATGGGAGCCATATGTATTGTATCTGCAAGGTAACCCATCCCCAGCTCTAGGTGAATCGCAAAGGTGGCAGTTGATTGTGGAACGCCCAGAAGGGCATGGAAGAATTTGTTTTCTTATCTTTGGATGGAATCTGCTTTTACGTATCCCCAAATTCCTGCCCCATACCTGGCTCTTGACATGGTTTTTGCCCTGTATATGGCTAAAATTGCTTCACACGGTTTTCCACCTAGTCTTTTTGCAAAGCCTAGTATTGCAGCAGCCGAACTTCTCACTGCATTCAACTTAGTTTTCAATTGCGGGGTCCACAGGCCATTTTCATCAAACACGACCCCTAAATATGTAAAACACCTTTACCCTCGAGATTACTTCCTTATTACAGAAAAATGTTTTAATATTATTTTTTCTTGTACCTACTGACATAATGTGTGATTTAACGTTATTAACTACAAGGTCCAGAGATTTCATAAAGAACCCGAACGAGTCTAATAGTCTTTGCAGACCAAGGGGTGTGCGTGCCACTAAAACGGCGTCATCCTCGTATAGGAGTACAGGGATGGACGTTCCTCCTATAAGCGGAATATCTATAGTTGCCGTCAACAGTTTATCTTCGAGGGAATTAATGTATAGTGTAAATAACATGGGGGCCACGATGCAGCCTTGGAGTACCCCCTTTCCTGACTTAAAATCTGCGGTACATTTCCCCGCTTGCGTCATCCTTATGGAAGCCTTTAAATCCCTGTGTAACTCTGCTAAGAAATACACCAAGGACCGATCTAGGCCTAGGTTCAGCAACATAGTCCACAGCCTTGACCTATTAACTAGGTCAAAAGCTGTGGACAGGTCCATAAAACATAAACAAAATGAGCCCTTTGCAGCCTTCGTGTATTTGGAGATTAATAAATGTAAATTTAAACATTGATCCTCTGTTCCTCTACCAGATCTGAAGCCATACTGGGCGTTTGTTAAAACTTAATTCTCCGTAACCCACTGCGTTATTTTGGCTAAAATGACCTTCCCAAGAATTTTTCCAGAGGAGTCTAATAGTGATATAGGTCTATACATCTGGGGTCTCCCCTTTGTCCCTTCTTAAAAACGGGAATTATAATTGAACGGGACCAAGATTTAGGGAAACCATCTACAACCGTCATATTAAAAACATTTGTCAATACTATCTCCCAGTATTTGCAGTCGGCTTTATACATATCAGAAGGAACGCCATCTGGGCCAGGGGCCTTATGCCCAGCCATTCCCTCTATAGCTTTCTCAACCTCTTCCAAAGTGAAACTAATTGGTTCCCGAGGGGGGTCAGAAAGAGGTGCATCAAAGAATTCCAGCTCAATGTTACTCCCATATATATTCTAAAAATGGCATAACCAATCCTCCTTAGAGATATTAGCTTCCATTATCGAGTTCTGGGTACGAGTGAACAAGAGGTTATTAATAATTGCCCAGAACTTAGAGCTGTCTTTCATTGTTGATTTATCCATTAATGCGTCCCAGGCATTTTTTAAGTTTCTTCCTTACTTGCCCTCAATACTGATGTATACTCTTTCCTAAGCTGTACAACCAAAAGCTTATCTCTAGGTGTTTTATTAAGAGCCTTCTTGAGTAGGCTGTGTGCTTTAGTACACTTCTTGTCAAACCATCCCTTGGCTAGGTTTGTTTTATGGCGTATAGGGATTATGAGTTCTTTAGACACTTGTAGACAAATAGCTTCGTATGAGGCAATTACGTCTCCCCTATATTTATTTAGGTCTGTACAGGTGTTCAGTTCTGTGCCAACCTTCGAAATAATGGAATTAAGGAAATCTTCTGGCATAACCTTGTTCTACTTTAGTCTCCTCCCTTGATCTTTTGGTTTTACTTCCACTACTGCTAGTATTGTGGATGTTTTATTAAAAAGTGAGAGACTATTGCCTAAGACCAACACTACCGGATTATGATCACTGAAACTAGAGTGTATAGCATTATAAAATAATACATGGCTTGGAAGCCCAGGAGATAAAAATATGTAATCTATTACAGATTCACTGTTTCTAGCTCTATATGTGACTACACGGTCACTGCTTGCCAAGAACCCCACCTCATACATCTCATTTGTGGACAGGAGTCCCTCCATTGCTTCACCCTTCGAACTGTGTTCAAAATGTTGAGGTGTTGTATAGTCCGGGCCCTCACTGTCCTTGTACTGGCAATTTAAATTACATAAATGTACATTAAAATCACCCATCAAAATATAATGGGCAAAAGTGGTTTGATTTTCCTTATAAGATAATAAGAAATTTGACAAGAAATGAAGATGCTCATTTGGGAGCCCACCTTGCAATGAATTATAACAATTAATAAGAATCAGCTTATTGTCACTTGCAAAGGTTACTTCCAGTATTAGGAGATTTGTGGAAATACATTTAACCACTTTAACTTGACCAGCTATATTTACTGAGACCAAGAGCATGAGACCCCCTCTATGTCTCCCCGCCGGCGATTGCTCAGCAGGTACATAATAAGAAGTAAAACCATTTATCCAAAAATCACTGTCTCTGTCCCACGTCTCTTGTAATGCAACAATGTCATACTCTTTCACAAAATTTAACCAAACACTATCGTCCCTTTTGGACCGCAGGCCTGCAACATTCCAACTTAGTATTCTTACATTTCCCCCTTGCCCTTCAGTTATGTTTAATCTGTTTTGTTCAAGCGTGGGGGACCCCTCAGTCATGATTACTCTATTTTGTACATTTAAGGGGGTCATATTAACTGGACTGGCTAGCAAATCAATCTCCCCTAACTATGATAAAGGTGAAAATCTATTCGACAGAACCGGACCCTCCCTGCTCTCCTGTCCCGGGGTATGATGTTTTGCCCTGTATCGCCCCCATGGTTTTTGTGTGACCCAGGTATGTTGGTGGACAGGAAGGTTTGGGCTGAATCTACTAAGTTTGCAAAAGCTCCGAACCATGCCATCCCTTTCACCCTCAATGTAAGATTTCAACTGTGGGTAGAAAAAGCCCAATGGAATAGCTCGAATACCGCCGTCCTCTCGGTCTAGTTTTGACGTATCCCAGATAAACGAAGTGCCCCATCAGGATTATTAAAATTTACAATGAGGCAATCCTCCTTCAAGTTTTTTTTAGTGTAGCCCAACCAACTACCCATGGGTATGCTAGTGGAGATGTCTTTTTCCCTGGTACGATTTTCATTGCACCACTTCTTTATGTTTTGCAACAAAACATCCGGGGATTATGCCTCATCTGCTTTTAATGGGGGAATATTTACAAGGATGGCAAAAAAAGGGGTGGCTTCAGGGGGAAGGTTAATAGGTGGCACAGGTATCAAGGTTCTATCCCTCCTCAGGTCTCTGCTAACAGGTACAGCTTTCTCCCGAATAGGGGGGGTTGTAGGGCCAGTACCCCCCACATGGCTGTTGAGAGCACTTACAACCGGTAGTGTCACTAGGTTAGTTGGGCGCTTAGTTGAAACTTGCGCTCCTGGGACGGTAGAGAGAACATTCCCATCCCTTCCCTGAACATTCTGAGGTATTACAGCTTTTGGGGCCTTTGGAGGTATGAGTGGCCGCTGACTAAGGGAGTTGTCCTGTGTCAGTAGATAATCATTTAAGCGTTCACATTTTTTCATTATCCCACTTACGCATTCATTCAATGTCTCACTAATTTCTTTTGATATCCGGATTAAAATAGTTTCTAATCCCTTATAGCACCTTCTAAGTGGGTTGGCTATACTAACCCTCTATTTGTCGAATTTATATTAGGTGACTTTGATATTTTGTGCTGTTTTTTCCCATTGCTTTTTGAACCGTTTATCACTTCTTCTGATTGCATAGTCCCACTTGGCATATTCCCAGACGCACTCCGATCGTGACTAGGTGGAGTATTAGGATCAGGTATTGCAATGGTCCTCGGATTATCAATCACTATCCTTGGTTCCAAGGGGATATGGTTAGTAGGTGGGCTTACAGTGGATGACAGGCCCAGTGTCTATGTGTCCGTACTAACCAGACCCAATTCACGTTAAGTAATGGCGATTTGGTTTGTCAATTCCCCCACAGCCCTAGTTAGATTTGATATGATACTTGTGGACTTTAGCTTTAACACCACCTCCTGTAATCGAGGTCTGCAATTTCCGCGTACCCATTTTTCTGTAGCTCTTGTTAGAGGGGTTGCCCGACCCGACCCCTGCCATCCCCGGACGGCCACAAACGGCCCGCCCTTTGCCCGGGCTTCTCCCGGCACCGACCCACGCGCGGTCCCGCGACGCGGGGGCTGGACTCCTTTTCAAGCGCCTCCTGGCGCCTGATTTACATGTGGCGGTGCTAGGGCATCTGGGCAATGTGGTTTTGGAGCGGTCGCCCCCCCTCACACTGCGGCCGCAGGTGAGGATTTGCGGCAGTGGAAGGGAGTGAAACTGTCAGGTTTTACCAATTGCGCCACCTAATTTTGGACTACATCTCCCAGAAATCTAGGGAGGGGGCGTGGCACTATAAAGGTAGGGCGGACCCTCTACACAGTGTTCGTGATTTTGCCTAACAGTCATGTTTGTTAGTGAATAGAGTGGAGCGCTACTGGTTTGTTCCCACTGAGGAGGATTTTGGTTCCTGGTTTCCCGTTGATACCTCTGCGCTTGGGATCGGTCGGTGCGCTTGGGATTTCAAGCTGTGGACGTTTTTCCCCGGAGCGCGTGGTTGCGCTTTCTATTGTTAAATAACTTTCCAGTGCTTTGGGAGGCCTGCAGGTATTGCCGGTTGGAGGAGGAGAAGGGCCGAGAGCTACGGACCGAGATTAAGCGGCTTCTGTACCGTGAGTTGATTTGTTCAACGCGTGAAAGTTAAACGCGCTGTTTCTTCGAATGCTGATGTCTTCATAATTCGAAGTTTGGATAAACGGATTCTTTTGGGGCATTTGTGGTGAGAACGGAGTACAGCGGATAGTTCTGTCTGCGTACTACCGTTACGAAGAAAATCACTAGTGATTAATTGCGCAAGTGCCAAAGCGGAAGGTGGTGGGGGGAGATCCTACACCTTTCCGTGTTTGGACAGGAACCTGTATGGAACGCTGTAGTGCGAACTAAAGAGCGGAAGACTGTAGTAGGAAGCTACGTCTTGCCGTGTCGTTGATGGATTCTATAGATACACTTGTACATGGGTGAACAGACTTATCTGAAGAAAAGGATTGTAGTGGAAAGCACTTAGGTTTTGGGATTATCACAAGTTTATGATTTGAACACATTACAACACAAGGCAGGGTATGTACAACACTCATAGACTTTCTTGAAGTTTGATTCGGGGAGAGACTAGATACTAACGAGTGTTTGTGTTTCCTAGGGACTGGTGTGGCGGATATCATATGTATGAAGTAGGGAGAAGTGGATCATTCTTCTGTTGGTAAAGGTGACTATTGAAGTATACCTAGCAAGAAGAAATGAGAGTAGGGTTTCATGGTGAATACGAATAACCTGTGTGATTGTTTTCTTGTCTTTCATCTGTCCCCTCCCTGCAGCCCCTTTCCGTCTCCTCCTTGTTTTGTTTCCTGTTTTTTCCCTCGCCCTATCACTCGAACACGCTGTGTTGCTATTACTAGCGTGTTGGTGAGATCGGGAGGTGGAGTCATTTGTGCATCATTCTGATTCGGCAGCGTGGAGTCTGACAGAATCACGAACCCACGAATTGCATTCTGCCGGGTCGGTTTGGAGTACACATGGCCACCTTGGATGATGTGCTAAGGGCCTTGGTTTTGGTTCAACAGGAACTGGCAGCGTCAAAGGCAGAGGCTGTTCTTCTTAAGGATAGGGTAGAGCAACTATCCAAGAACCCTTTTTCTACAGGGCCTTCACAGATTCAGGTTACTGTTCCTCCCCCTATCCCATTAGCTACACCTGAAAGGTATGGGGGGGATCCTAGTAAAACACAGGCCTTTATGACGCAAATTATGCTTCATTTTTCTTGTAAACCTGCCTCTTTCCCTAATAACCATTCTCGGGTAGCGTTTGCTATATCTTATTTAGTGGGAGACGCTGCCAATTGGGCAGTCCCCCTAATAAAACGAGACGATGCTATGTTGTCTAATTGGACAGCATTCAGAGAAGAATTTGAAAAAGTCTTTGATAGGAGGGCCACAAATTTCAGTGCGGATAAGGAGTTATTATCCCTGCGGCAGGGTAGGAGTGATTTGATTACTTATCTGACTACGTTTAATCGTTTGATCGCCGAAACTGAATGGCCGGAGGGCAAAAGAATGACTCTGTTTTATCAGGGTTTGAGGGATGAATTGAAGGACGCTGTGGCACACATAGATCCTCAACCCATGACCTGTGTGGATATGGTGAACTTGGTCATGAGGTTGGATGGTAGATTGACTGAGCGGAGTGGGGATCGAAGAAAATGGGACAGGGGTTATGCCCGTAATGTGAGTTTTCCTGCTAGAGCTTTGGGTTCCGCCGAAGCAGGGGCAGAGCCTATGGAGATAGGAGCTATTCGACCCCCTTTGTCCAAAACAGAAAGAGAGAGTAGGAGGGTAAAAGGCCTTTGTATGTATTGTGGGAAGAAGGGTCACTATGTACGAGAGTGCCCTTCCAAACCTAAGACTTCGAACACTTGGAACAAGAACCAAAGGGTAGCTGTTTCTAATACTGCCAGAGAGGGTGATGAGGGTTTGTTACCGTTATCAAAGAAGGAGGAGAACCCCGATTGGAAGCTAACATCTTTATCTTCCTCGGGCATAGGGGAAACCGAATCCCATCTGGTATTGGTCATGAGTTTGGAATGTGAAAATAAATCCCATCAAGTAATGGTCATGCTGGACTCCGGGGCCACCGGAAATTTCATAGACAATGGGTTGGTGTCTCGTTTGAAGATTCCTAGAATACCAAGAGGCAATCCAGAGGAGGTTTTAGCCGTAGATGGGCAGCCTATTAAATCAGGACTGATAACGGAAAAAACGGCTGAGCTAGAATTGTCTATTGAGGTGTCAGAGGGTAGACATGTGGAAAAGGTGGAGTTGAACATTATAGAGGCTCCACAGTACGAGATAATTCTAGGGATGCCATGGTTTACCTTTCACAACCCTACCATCGATTGGAAATCTCGTACGGTGCATTTCTCTTCTGGGTTTTGCAAGGAACATCTGGTGCCTTATGTGTCTTCCCCAGTAGCTGTGTTGGCCTTGCAGTTTATGGTGGCTACCGCCGCCGAGAAGGAGGTGACCCTCCCGAAACACTATGAAGCTTTTCAGGACGTATTTAGTGAAAGCAGAGCTGAGGAGTTGCCGCCACATAGACCATATGACTGCAAAATCGATCTGATTGATGGGGCAGTGATTCCTACGTGCCGGGTGTATGCCTTGTCTGTTCCTGAAACGGTGCACTTAAAGGAATACATTGATCACTATGAAAAAATAGGCTTTATAAGACCTTCCCGTTCCCCAGCAGCTTCTCCACTTTTCTTTATAGCTAAAGCGAATGGTGATCTGAGGGCATGTGTGGACTACCGCGTCTTGAATAAAAACACCGTTCGCAACCGATATCCTCTACCCCTCATCACAGTACTAATTGATCAAGTGAGGGAGGCAGTCATCTATACTCGCTTGGATTTGCGAGGAGCCTATCACTTGGTCAGGGTACGCGAGGGGGATGAGTGGAAGACGGCATTCAAGACGCGGTATGGCCTATATGAATATCTGGTCATGCCCTTTGGGCTATGTAATGCCCCTGCGGCCTTTCAATTTCTGATCAACGATGTCTTGAAGGAGTTCATAGACTTATTTGTTGTGGTGTACATAGACGACATCTTGGTGTACTCTATGGATGAAGGTTGTCATGTGGAACAGGTCAGCAAGGTATTGATGAAGCTGAGGGAACATAGCCTCTTTGTTAAACTCAGTAAATGTGAGTTTAGCGTGTACTGTGTGGAATTTCTGGGGGTGATGATCAGTCCCTCGGGGTTGCAGATGTCTGAACGTAAGGTGGAGGCAGTGAGAGACTGGCCGGTACCGAAGAATGTGAAGGAAGTCCAGAGTTTTCTGGGCTTCGCTAATTACTACCGGCGCTTCATTTTGCATTTTTCCTTGCTGGCAGTGCCCATAACAAAACTATTGAAAAAAGGGGTTCCCTTTAAGTGGACTGATGCAGCAGGGGAGTCTTTCCAGACTCTTAAATCCTCTTTCATCACTGCCCCCGTGCTGTCGCATCCCAATTTAGAACATCCTTTTGTGGTTGAGGCGGATGCTTCGGACGAAGCAATCGGGGCGGTTCTTTCTCAGAGGGACATCAGTACAGGTCAGTTGCACCCAGTGGCCTTCCTGTCAAAGAAATTGAGTTCGGCTGAACTCAATTACACCATTGCCGAAAAGGAATTGCTTTCAATAAAGAGGGCTTTTCAGGAATGGAGGCATTATCTATGGGGGGCCATACACACTATAACGGTATACACAGACCATAGAAATCTACAATTTATGTCCTCTGCTAGACATTTGACAGCAAGACAGATGAGATGGACGCTCTTTTTTGCTGAGTTTAATTTTGTAGTCACTTTCCGCCCAGGGTCTGAGAATAGGAAGGCAGATGCCTTATCCAGACAAACCATGCCAGTGGAGAGTGTGGATGAAAACAGGGCAATCATTCCAACAGGGAAGGTTCTGTGTGTGGTGAGGGCTGAAACCTTTTTGGATGAGGTAAGGAATCATCAGTATCCAGGTGGTTGGGGGTCCTGGGCGCATGACAGACTGGATTGCAAAATGAGAGATGGGTTGCCATTCTTTCAGGGAAAGTTGTATTTACCCACACGTCCTTTGCAGAAGAAAGCTATTGGATGGTGTCATGAGGGGGAATTGTTAGGACACCCGGGTATACGTAAAACCCTCGATATAGTCAAAAGACATTTCTGGTGGGCAACCCTGAGCAAGGATGTTTCGGAGTGGGTGAATCGTTGTGATGTGTGTGCTAGAGCCAAGGGTACTACCACCAAGAAAGCAGGGAAACTCATACCCATGCCTACCCCCAGTCAACCATGGCAGCACATCAGTTTGGATTTTGTGTCGGGTCTTCCGCTGGATAAGGGCTTATCAGCCGTGTTGGTAGTGATAGATAGTCTCACCAAAATGGGACACTTTATCCCTTGTAAGACCCTTCCTAATGCCAGCCAAACGGCTCAGTTGTTAGCCAGTAATGTGGTCAGGTTGCACGGTATCCCTAGGGTCATCGTATCTGACAGAGGGCCGCAATTTATTGCACGCTTTTGGCGCATGTGGTGTCGAGCCCTGAATATAGAGTCCAACTTATCCACCAGTTTTCACCCACAGACAGACGGGCAGACAGAGCGTTTGAATCAGACGTTAAAGAAATATTTGAGGTGCTATTCTGTAGAAGCTCACGAGTCTTGGGTGGATCTGTTATGGATGGCTGAACTAGCTTATAACAACGCATGGCATAGTTCAACGGGGATGTCACCTTTCAAGGCCAATTATGGTTTTGATGCTAATACTCTGCCGATTGACATACCACCTGATCTTTGCGACCAGCCTGCGGTGAAAGAAAGAATCTTGATGTTGAGAAGGGTACACCAGGGGGTACAGATACATTTGAACAAAGCGAAGGAGGTGTATAAAAAGTGGGAAGACCGCCACCGGATAGAGAGCCAACGATACGTGGTGGGGGATAAGGTATGGATGTCTACAAAAAACATCAGGTTTAAGTTGCACAGCGTGTTCTACCCAAGATACATAGGCCCATACACCATAGTGAGACAGGTGAACCCCGTGACCTACAAGTTGAAATTGCCTGGGTCGATGCACATTCACCCCGTATTCCATGTTCAGCTGTTGAAACCTGCACTTACATCGCGTAGGGTGGCTCCTCCTCCGGTGGTGTGTGATGGGGGTATGGAGTATGAAGTGAGAAGTATCAAGAATGCCAAGTGGTGCCGGGGGGTGCTGAAATATCTGGTGTCCTGGAAGGGGTATTCTGCTGAAGATGATTCATGGGAACGGAGTACGGATGTACATGCTCCGGCCGCAGTGCGTTCTTTCCATAGGAGATTCCCGAATAAACCAGGTCCTAGAAGGCGCTAGAGAGGGGGACATACTGTCAGGTTTTACCAATTGCGCCACCTAATTTTGGACTACATCTCCCAGAAATCTAGGGAGGGGGCGTGGCACTATAAAGGTAGGGCGGACCCTCTACACAGTGTTCGTGATTTTGCCTAACAGTCATGTTTGTTAGTGAATAGAGTGGAGCGCTACTGGTTTGTTCCCACTGAGGAGGATTTTGGTTCCTGGTTTCCCGTTGATACCTCTGCGCTTGGGATCGGTCGGTGCGCTTGGGATTTCAAGCTGTGGGCGTTTTTCCCCGGAGCGCGTGGTTGCGCTTTCTGTTGTTAAATAACTTTCCAGTGCTTTGGGAGGCCTGCAGGTATTGCCGGTTGGAGGAGGAGAAGGGCCGAGAGCTACGGACCGAGATTAAGCGGCTTCTGTACCGTGAGTTGATTTGTTCAACGCGTGAAAGTTAAACGCGCTGTTTCTTCGAATGCTGATGTCTTCATAATTCGAAGTTTGGATAAACGGATTCTTTTGGGGCATTTGTGGTGAGAACGGAGTACAGCGGATAGTTCTGTCTGCGTACTACCGTTACGAAGAAAATCACTAGTGATTAATTGCGCAAGTGCCAAAGCGGAAGGTGGTGGGGGGAGATCCTACACCTTTCCGTGTTTGGACAGGAACCTGTATGGAACGCTGTAGTGCGAACTAAAGAGCGGAAGACTGTAGTAGGAAGCTACGTCTTGCCGTGTCGTTGATGGATTCTATAGATACACTTGTACATGGGTGAACAGACTTATCTGAAGAAAAGGATTGTAGTGGAAAGCACTTAGGTTTTGGGATTATCACAAGTTTATGATTTGAACACATTACACCACAAGGCAGGGTATGTACAACACTCATAGACTTTCTTGAAGTTTGATTCGGGGAGAGACTAGATACTAACGAGTGTTTGTGTTTCCTAGGGACTGGTGTGGCGGATATCATATGTATGAAGTAGGGAGAAGTGGATCATTCTTCTGTTGGTAAAGGTGACTATTGAAGTATACCTAGCAAGAAGAAATGAGAGTAGGGTTTCATGGTGAATACGAATAACCTGTGTGATTGTTTTCTTGTCTTTCAGCTGTCTTTCCCTGCAGCCCCTTTCCGTCCCCTCCTTGTTTTGTTTCCTGTTTTTTCCCTCGCCCTATCACTCGAACACGCTGTGTTGCTATTACTAGCGTGTTGGTGAGATCAGGAGGTGGAGTCATTTGTGCATCATTCTGATTCGGCAGCGTGGAGTCTGACAGAAACAGTAGCATTGGTTCCAGCAGGCTGGCCTGGCAGAGTAAGGTATGCCCCAAAAGATTTTTTGCTTCCCCCGCTCCACCGGGGCTGGACTCCTTTTCAAGCGCCTCCTGGCACCTGAATTACTTGTGGCGGCGCTAGGGCGTCTGGGCAATGTGGTTTTGGAGCGGTCGCCCCCTCGCACTGCGGCCGCTGGTAAGGATTTGCGGGGGCGGAAGGGAGTGAAACAGCAGTGATGGTCCAAGCAGGCTGGCCTGGCAGAGTAAGGTATGCCCCCAAAGTTTTTTGCTTCCCCCGCTCCAACGGGCTGGACTCCTTTTCCAGCGCCTCCTGGCGCCTGAATTATGTGTGGTGGCGCTAGGGCATCTGGGCAATGTGGTTTTGGAGCAGCCGCCCCCCTCGCACTGCGGCCGCTGGTGAGGATTTGCAGCGGCGGAAGGGAGCGAAACAGCAGCGGTGGTCCCAGCAGGCTGGCCTGGCAGAGTAAGGTATGCCCCCAAAGTTTTTTGCTTCCCCCGCTTCACCGGGGCTGGACTCCTTTTCAAGCACCTCCTGGTGCCTGATTTACGTGTGGCGGCGCTAGGGCGTCTGGGCAATGTGGTTTTGGAGTGGTCGCCCCCCTCGCACTGCGGCTGCTGGTGAGGATTTGCGGCGGCGGAAGGGAGCGAAACAGCAGCAGTAGTCCCAGCAGGCTGGCCTGGCAGAGTAAGGTATGCCCCCAAAGTTTTTTGCTTCCCCCGCTCCACCAGGGCTGGACTCCTTTTCAAGCACCTCCTGGCACCTGAATTACGTGTGGTGGCGCTAGGGCGTCTGGGCAATGTGGTTTTGGAGCAGTCGCCCCCTCGCACTGTAGCCGCTGGTGAGGATTTGCGGCGGCGGAAGGGAGCGAAACAGCAGCGGTGGTCCCAGCAGGCTGGCCTGGCAGAGTAAGGTATGCCCCCAAAGTTTTTTGTTTCCTGTTTGAGTACCGTTGAGTGTCATGATGGGGAAGATTTAAGGTTTAGGGTACTGCAATAGTGTTTGGGTAGTGAAAGGGTCGAGCTGGGGTAGTGTTTTAGGGTTTAGGGTAGTGCAGTGGTATTTAGATAGTGTAAGGGGTCATCCTGGAGGTAGTCTCACTGCAAGAGCCAATGAACTTATATCTCTGCAAACATATCAACCAACCAAATCTCCCTATCTCAATTTTCCCAAATGAAAACTGACTCACAGTGTGATTCTAGACAAATAAAAGTATTTCTTAGAAATGTAGTAGTAGAGAACTACAGTAGTGTTTGGGTAGAGTAGAAGGTCGTGTTAGAATACTGTTCTAGAGTAGTGATTGATGCTTTATTTCGATATGCACATATCATAAAAGCAGTACAAAAGATAAAAACAGCATGTCGAAAAAAGTAAGACTGTACATTTAGTAAAAAGATAAAACACATTAGGTCAGCATAAATTAGATAAAAAGAGAATTAAATTGATATGGACAGTCTTCTAATTCTAATCAACCAAGCCCATTTTAAAAACTTAGCGACAGCACAAACAATGGGAGGGGCTGTGTTAGTTAAGAGGATCCGGAGTGCAACGGAGTGCTGACGAGTGCCCAGTTCTCTACAGATGGGACCGAGCCAACGTGATCTGGGGCGACCGTAGTCCGGGCATTCAAAAAGAGAATGTGGCACCGTCTCTGGCTTGTCTTGACAAAGAGCACAGTAGCATGATGTAGACTGGGATTTATTCCACCTCGAGCAGAAGTCAGCCAAGGGTAGGGTTCCTAACCGAAATTTAATGTACAGGGACCTATCCATAGCCACTGATATAATGTCCATGTACGGCTCATACATGGCATCGTCTTTTAACAGCAGAAAAGCTGCGGTGGTTTTGCAATGCTGCTGGCTTCTCAAGCGCTTCGTACAGACCCACTCCCAGAAAAGTTTTTTTAAGGTCTCCTTCGGAGGAGCGGAGTGGCTATGCCAGCATGAGTAGTACAGTGGTGTTTCCGTACTGTAAGAAGTCGTGCTGAGGTAGATTTAAGGTTTAGGGTGGTGCAATGGTGTTTGGTTACTGTACTTGGTCGTGCTGGGGTAGTGTTCTAAGGTAGTGCAGTGGTGTTTATGTAGTGTAGGGGGTTATGCCAGGAATAGTGTGCTAGGGTTTAAGGTAGTGCAGTGGTGTTTGTGTAGTGTAGGGGGTAGTGCTGGGGTAATATGTTAGAGTTTAGGGTAGTGCAGTGGTATTTGTACAGGGTAGGGGGTCATGCTCTGATAGTGTTTTAGGGTAGTGCAGTAGTGTTTGAGTAGTGTACGGTGTCATGCTGAGGTAGATTTAAGGTTTAGGATAGTGCAGTGGTGTTTGTGTAGTGTAGGGGGTCGTGCTGTGATACTGGTTTAAGGTACTGCAGTAGTGTTTGAGTAGTGTAGAGTGTCATGTTATGATAGATTTAAGGTTTAGGGTAGTGCAATGGTGTTTGAATAGTGTAGGAGATCATGCTCGAGTACTGTTTTAGGGTTTAGAGTAGTGCAGTAGTGTTTATTTATGTAGTATAGGGGGTCATACTGGGGTAGTTTTAGACTTTAGGGTAGTCCACTGGTGTTTGTGTAGTGTAGGGGGTCATACTGACCTACTCTTTAATGGCAGTATAGTGGTCTTTGAGTAGTGCAAGGGGTCATGCTAGGGTAGGTTTGAGGTTTAGAGCAGTGCAATAGTATTTGGGTTGTGTAGGAGGTCGTGCTAGAGCAGATTTAAGGTTTACAGTATTGCAATAGTGTTTGGGTAGTGTAGGGAGTCGTGCTGAGGTAGTGTTTTAGAGTTTAGGGTAGTGCAGTGGTGAATGGTTAGTGTAGGGAGTCGTGATAGAAAAGATTTAAGGTCTAGGGTAGCGCAGTGGTGTTTACGTAGTGTGGGAAATTGTGCTAAAGTACTATTTTAGGGTAGTACAGTGGTATTTGGGTAGTGTAAGGGGATGTGCTGGGGAAAGTTTAACATTTAGGGTAGTGCAATGGTATTTGGATAGTTTAGTGGATCGTGCTGGGATAGTATTTTAGAGTTTATGGTACTGCACAGGCGTTTATGTAGTGTAGAGGGCCGTGCTCTGATAGTGTTTTAAGGTGTTGCAGTAGTGTTTGAGTAGTGTAGAGTGTCATGTTAGGATAGATTTAAGGTTTAGGGTAGTATAATTGTGCTTGAGTAGTGTAGGGGGAAGTGCTCAGGTACTTTTTTAGGGTTTAGAGTAATGCAGTGGTGTTTATGTAGTGTGGGGGGTTATACTGACGGTAAATTTAGAATTTAGGCTAGTCCACTACTGTTTGTGTAGTGTACGGGGTCGCACTGAGGTACTCTTTTAGGGTACTACAGTGGTAAATGTAAATTGATACTTGTATAGCGCACTACTCACCTGCAAGGGTCTCAAGGCGCTTGTACGAATACCGCTGTGGAACCCGTCCTGGATTTCCCTGTGAGGCGTCCACTCATGGGCACCCTCAGTGTGAAGGCCAGGCTTCCTTAGCGTTGTGGGGGCCGTTGTGGAGATTAAGCAAGCTATTGCCCAGAGTTGGACTCTATGATTAGTATCGGCACTAAGGCGAGAATTATCAGGTCCGTGGAATTTTGAGCCCAAAACCCGCCGAGGCGGGAATTGAACCCTGGTCCCGGGCTAGACCTCTGCATCAGGGTCTGCCGCTCTAACCATTGAGCCACACTTCTCCAGTTGTCTTTGAGTAGTGCAAGGGGTCATGCTAGGGTAGCTTTAAGGTTAAGGGTAGTACAATAGTATTTGGGTAGTGTAGAAGGTCGTGCTGACATAGTGTTTTAAGGTTTAGGATAGTGTAGTGATATTTGTGTAGTGTAGGGGATTGTGCTTGGGTAGTGTTTAAGGGGGGAAACATCCTTAACAATGCAACTTTTCACAATGCACTACCATTACAACGAAACTATTACAACGCAGGATTCATTACAACGCATGTCATTACAACGCATGCCATTACAACGTAAGTATGGGTAAGTATTTAATTTAATATTAAGCCCTACACCATCCAACAATTGCCCTACTGTTATGCCCCCTGGAGTTAGAATAGTAATTTTAACCCCTACACTATCCAACACTTGCATTAAAAAATACTTACCCATACTTACGTAATGGCATGCGTTTTTAATGGCATGCGTTGTAATGGATCCAGCGTTAGAAAACCTTTGTTGTAATGGTATTCATTGTGAATGTATGCGTTGTAACGTCATACATCCGTTTTAGGTTTTAGGGCAGTGCAGTGGTTTTTGATTAGTCTAACGGGTCATGCTACAGGTAGTGTCACTGCAAGATTACATGTACTTATATGTCTACAAACGTATAAAACAACCAAATTGTTCTATCTCAATTTTCCCAAATAGACACTGACTCACGGTGTGATTATAGACAAATAACAGTACTTCTTATAAATTGAGTGTATAGGTACTAACTGGAAACATTTAAGCCTGAAACACAAGTGTGAAGATGGTTAGACTACTACATGCATAGTACATAGGAATTTCAAGCACTGCATACCCTAAAGCCTGTCTCACTGCAACATTACATGTACTTATTTGTTTGCAAACACATCAAGCAACCTTTCCACATATTTTATAACTGCATTTTACTATTAAAGATAAACTCATTTTAGAAACACAAAACCAATTCTACAAAAATGTAAGAACACAGTACATTTTTATTAAATTACATGTCAGGATACACATGAAGTACCAAAATGCTTCTCCCAGAGTGATTCCTAAATGCACACAAGACTCACTGTGTGATTCCAGAAAAACAACACTATCCGTTCCATTTTACCAAAACACATTTAGTAGTCTAGATTGGGTACTGCATTTTAGTGTAGAAACTTGATTCATTTTGCAAATACATAAAATATGACTGGTTTCTAATTCCACCAAAACATGAAAACAGCATAGTTTTCTATCTGCAAACACATGCAATACACAAATGCTTATCTCAGAATGATTTCTAAATGCACACACACTCACAATAAAATTCTATTGAAAAAATGTACTCCCTGCACTTTAGCAGGAGAAACACATTAGTCTGATTAAAATCAAAATGCACCACATGCATCCCCTCACAAATTAAT
This sequence comes from Lissotriton vulgaris, assembly GCF_964263255.1. Taxonomy (NCBI): domain Eukaryota; kingdom Metazoa; phylum Chordata; class Amphibia; order Caudata; family Salamandridae; genus Lissotriton; species Lissotriton vulgaris. The sequence continues at coordinate 90,739 of NW_028254576.1, forward strand.
AACTCACCTTTCAAATTGTTTTGTACAATAATAAGTATATCAGGCACACACCAGATTTTCTTATACAGAATCTCTTTTCTATACACTTCTCAGCAGAACCAAAGAATGGCAAATTTTCCCTCCCATTTTGAACACATATACACCTGAACATCAAATCACATTGCTTCCCACATTAATTCAAAAGCAAACACACATTGCTGTTGGTTACACATTTCAACCCTTTCCAATTCACACAAATGTGAACACTATGTCAATCTGCCTTCTGCCCGTTAGCATAGAAACAGTTCATGAAACACTTAACTAAGCACACAGGTCAAAAGATCATCACCCAATGTTGCTAACCAAAACAGCAAGTGGGCTTGACTTTTCAACATATCAGCTTATCCTATATAATGTTCTTTTCAATCAGATTTTCTTAACCAATAAGAATCATGATTTTAAAAAACAGGAACATGCATGCGGTGCGTTTGATGATGGAGAATGAATTCCCCTTGAATACTGGGGGTCCCTGGGGGCCAACTAGCCCATCAGGAACCTCCAGTATGTGCATAGGGGCTGTGTTGCACAGAGGTGTTCTGAGGCCACGCCCCTTTTTACACCTTTCTGCAATGCAGCTCTGTGGCACTTAATGAAGGTAGCTGGTGGGATAGTTGCACCCCAGAGACCCTCAGGATTCAAGAGAACTTAATCTCCCAACTTAAAACGCGCCACAGGGCGTGTTTGCACAGTGGTGAATGGAGGGGATGAGGCCTGACGTGACATGTATGCAAACCCGTCCTGTGGCGCGTTTTGAGTTGAGGAATTAATTCCTCTTCAGTCTGACGTCCCCTGGGGGCCAACTAGCCCACCGGGTACCTCCAATAAATGCCACAGAGCTGCATTGCAGAGTGTTGTAAAAAGGGGCGTGGCCTCTGAACATCACTCTGCAACACAGCTCCCCGGCGCATATTAGAGGTACCTGGTAGGCTAGTTGGACCCCATGGACCCTCAGGATTGAAGAGGAATTAGTTTCCCAACTTGGAACGAGCCACAGGGCCTGTTTGCACACATGTCACCTCAGGCCACGTCCTCTTCCTTCGCCATTGTGCAAAAGTGCCCTGTGGCGAGTTGTAAGTTGGGGAATTAATTTTATTTTAATACCGAGGGTCCCTGAGGGTCAACTAAACCAACAGGTATGTCCAGTATGCACCAGGGAGCTGTGTTGCAGACAGGTGTTCAGAGGCCAGGTCCCTTTTTACACCTCTCTGCAACGCAGCTCTGTGGCACTTACTGGTGGTACCTAGTGGGATCATTGGAACCTAGGGATCCGGAGTATTCAAGGGGAGTTAATCTCTCAAATAAGAAAAGCCACAAGGCGCGTTTACACGGTGGTGAAGGGAGGGGCCGCGCCTGAGGTGATGTGTGCAAACATGCCCTGTGGCGCATTTTAACCTCTTCGCCGCTAATGACAAGGGTAACTCGTCATGGACTTTCCATTGATTTCAATGGAAAGTAAATGGCAATGAAAATAATGCCTTAGCAGTAAAGGGGTTAAGTTGGGAAAATAATTCTTAACCCCTGGGGGCCAACTAACCCACCAGGTGCTTCCAGTAACTGCCACTGCGCTGCGTTGCAGAGAGGTGGTCCAGGCCGTGCCCCTTTTCACAACTATGTGCAATGCAGCTCTGTGGCACTCTGTAGCGATTACGTTGCCGACAGGGCTAGTACCATACCATTCACGAAGGTTCCGTTGTTTCCCTGGTAGATCTAATACGAGGGTGTTCGTCCTGAAAACTGCAACTACCAGAATGCCTAGGGGCAGGAACCATGTGGCTTAGGGTGGAACTTATTTAAGCACCTCCTTCCCGCTGAGAAGGTGCTTGTCAATTAATCTGGTTTCTTCGAGGGATGGCGGATGGTGCTCCCCGCCGGATTTCAGATTGAAGAGTGCAGCCTCTGTTGTCCGGGACTTTGTATTGGAGATCCGTGTTCATTTTGAGACCTGTAACAGGTACTTTAGCGGCTGGAGTGCGGGCTCGCCTCCTCCGCGTCTTGCCTCGGATTCCTGTGTGAGTTTGTTCTGACCGACTTTTTCGGCCCTTCCTTGAGGGAAGGTGATTGGAGGTGACTTCAGTCTACTATCATTCTAGTGGAAGGATTAGAACCGTAAATAGAGCCTATTCACAAGGCGTGTCGATATAATTCCGTACCCTTTTCCTTAGATCAGGGCTTATAAACTTATGTTAGGGGATAGATTCATTAGTGTTAGTGATAATCCGTCCTTTTGTAAGAGTGTTAGTATACCTTCGATGGAGTTATGCTTATTTCGGGGCTTGTAGGCCTCAAACGGGAGAGACTCCATCTTTCTTTCTGCCCCGGCAGCTTGAGATGCTTCTAGGTCAAATGTAATGTTTTAGTTACGAGGTGTTGTTCACTTGGAGAGAACCGGCTCAGGCTGGCCCTTATCGAAAGACTGTATTTTTCTCCATTCCGAAGACACAACATCAGGCCGGCCGGCTGGGAACGTGTCCTTGGTACGGGGAGGTACAAGAATTTGGTGGGTGGCAGGTCACTGGCCGTAACTTTCCATGAAGGGACAAGCTTCCATATTAGTGAAAGCATGAGGCAGTGAATTGGTCAGTCTGTAGGTGGCAGCTAGCCGTTAGCATCAATGCCATTAATTATTTCAGGGCAGACAGTCGCCATTTTAAAGTCCGAGACAGATCGAGAAGCTGATACTCTCTTAGAAAGATTGAAGTTATTTTAGCTGGAGCAGCTGGCGGGCTTTGACCTTTAAGATCAGAGCATTCAGAGTGAAGCAGTTAGTTAAGAGAACGAATACCAGAGTGGCTGAAACTGAGTTATAAGATTGAAGCCGAGAAGTGAAGATGGTCCGCGATTGAGAGGAGAGAGGAGTAGTGCAGAACAGCCAGAGAGACAGCAGCTGATGAGAGGAAGGTTCCAGTGACTTGGAGGGAGGCGAAGGAGACAGAGCATAGCGGTGCAGACGTGTATCCGTGACTGCAGAGGTGTGACCTTAAAGACGAGCCAAGGCACAGACGACAAGGGAACCCAGATGACTGCTGAGTCCAGACTTCATATTAACAAGGTGACGTCGACCCTTTCTTTGTAGCGTGCACATTCTAACCTTTCATTTTACTTTGCAGGTTATATGTTATAGTATAGTGTTATCTTGATATTGTTGTTATGATAAATAAAGTACCCCAGTTCTTAGTGAACCGGCATGTGCCTCTTATTCTTATATGAAAAGGTAACCTGTTCTTCTAGTCAGTTACTATTACACGAACGGACGCAACTCCCGATCAGGTAAGCAGTGACCGAATAATGAGGGAGAGAGGAGCCCTTGAAGTAGAGAATAAGTTGCATATCATCTAATTCGGTTATTGTTGTGACTCATAATATCGTAGTATTCTACCCTTAGTAAATAGCAAGAGATTCCCCAATATGGAGCGCTAAAGGTATTCATAGGAAAGTGATCGTCGTTGGGATGCGGCATTATACCCACAGGATTGTGGCTTGTTAGACAAAAGAGAGTACCAGGGAGGATACTGGTACGTATACCCACCAGATTGTGGCTTTAGTGAGCACTGGTTGTGGCCAGTGTGTAATGGTATATAATCAGAACTGCCCCAGGGTAGAACGGTCTGGGCCTGAGTTGCCGCGAGACTAACTGGTATGAGTGTGATATTGTAGAAAACTTAGGCATGTATATTGCTAATTCCCCATCCTTGGGTAGTAGGCATAGATACCTGTTGTAAATAGGTCCTAAGGAGGGAGGTGATTACGTTCCGGCTGGGTTGGTGGTGCTCTGATGAGCTGATTCTATCTGGTCCGAGAATCCGGTCGTTACATCTGGCGTCACGAACTGTTTACGAAGCCTGTGTGCACTGTATTGTTTTTATCTTGTTGGTTTGCGCTCGGCTCGTACGTGGTTTATTTTGTATATTATTTATTAATAGCTGTATATATCTTTTTGGTTTGTCAAAATGTTTTTACGGAGATCGAAATCCACTTTCAAATTGCCTGTTGAAATTCCCGGCTGGGAATCAACGCCTTACGAGGCCTTGGCCTGTGAGTGGGCCGATTCTACTGGTTTGAGTGAGAATTGGAGTTCTTGTTTGGAGCTGGCAGAGCCGGCTACTGTGATTTCTTACTTGCAGAAAGCGCCAGCAGTGAAGGGTGAGGAGCTTCCTATTTTAGGACGAAGAGGTTGGATTGTTTTAACTGCGTACAGGATTGTACATGAGAAGCTTTTAAAATTGCAGAAGCAATATGTAGATATGAAGGAAAAGTTTGTTGAAGTGCAGAATGCTCATACTCTTTTGCGATGTCAAAATAAATTGCTTGCCGACAAACTCGAAACTTATCAAACAATAGCCGAAAGGGCTGCTGTTCAAATTGCAAAAAACAAATATAAGAATCGTCGTGGTCGTGTTTCCAAACGGAAGGTGCGTCTAGTCATGTGGAAAGCCAGGCTGGACTGGAATCCTGATGAATGGGATGGTAATATCTGGGACTCGAAATATTCTGGTTCCTCGGCTGAGGAATCTGATAGGCGCGAGTTTTCTCGCTCCGGACATGACTGTAAATCTACTTCTTGTGATAAACATGATGATTCCGGCGACCATGGTCGCTCTTCCCGTTCTGATGACGTTTCACATTCTGATTGTTCTTTTAAATCTATGGATCGGGCTTCTTCGGATGCTCGTCCGGAGGTTTCTGCGCATCCGGTCTTTCGACGTAAATTACAACAAGCTCCTGGTAATCCAAATGGTATTCCTTTGGATAGTTTGGAGGATTTTACACAACAGGAAGTTAGTGACATTTTGCAATGATTTCGACAACGGCCTGGTGAGGCCTTGCTTACGTGATGGTATGCCTTTATGAGCTAGGCGCTGCAGGTATCATGTTAGATGCAGGAGATGCCTTGAAATTTTGCTCTTTGAGTTCCGATTCTACTGTACAAGATCATTTTCGGAATTATAATGTTGCTGGCCAAATTAGTCTGCTCCAGTTAGCGACTGATGGCTGTAATCACAAGTACCCTACTGAATCTGATTGGCCTGTGAATGACAAGCCGTGGTATACCTTGCGCGATGCGGCGCAACGGCTGAAAGAGGAGGTGATGAAAACTGCGATTTTTCTTAGTACAGCTGACAGGTTGTTGGACGGTTTGTTAACTTCTTCTGTGTGTAATCGCATCATCAGTTCTTCCCCTGTTGCTTATAAACAGGTTATGATGACTTTGTTGATCAATCAAACTGGCAATGCTTTGTCTATGGTGCTTGAATCTGTTTGTCAGCTTGGTGAGTTGGGTGACTGGTTTAAACCTGAGAGGCAGTCCAGACCTGAGGGTCGTACTCCTGGTGAGCATAAATTCTCTAGACGTGATATGTTTCTTTCACTGTTGGCTGATGGTGTGAAACAGGAAGACATTGATGGTGAGCCTAATAATCGCTTGTGGGACATGTTTCGCAACCGTGGTTTGGATCGGAAGGAGGGTGCCCGACGTGTACGAAAGAATGATTGTGATCGTGGATATTCTGATGACAGTGGGGATGAAAGACATCGTGATGATTCTGATCGTCATGGTGAACGACGGCGTGAGCACGATGTGTCCCCTCGCCGTGAAAAAGAGAGAGGGCGAGAGGGGGAAAGAGAAAGGGGGAGAGATGATCGTGTTAACAGCAGATATAGAGAGGAAAGGTATCAGTCCTTTGAGTCGAGGAGAAGGGAGGATCGACACAGACTTTCCGATCGAAATTCACAATATCATACAGATGACAGGAATCCATTTCGTAATGGAGATGGATATGAACATGATGTTTTGACACCCAAGAAATATGAGAGCATTTATCCTGATTTGTCCTGGTTGACAGAACGCAGTAAAAATGACTAGGAAATAGATCAAGCTCCAGTACGCAGGTGGGCTCACAAAGACAATAGACCCTATGTAGATATTGAAATTTTCTGGAAACATCGTAATATCCAAAGGGCCCGAGCATTGGTAGATACGGGAGCGGAGGCCACTCTTATTCATGGAAAATCAAAGAAATTTAAAGGCCAATTTTTCACAATTACTGGTTTAGGTGGAAAGGAAACCTCCGCAGTGCAAACTGCACTTGAAATGAAAATAGGCAGAATTCCCCGAAAAGAATATTCTGTATTAGTTGTGCCACTTCTGGAATACATAATTGGAATTGACATTTTAAAAGGAATGACTTTGCATTTAGATGACGGCTGTTATCAATTTGGAACTAAAAATTATATATCGTCCAGACCTGTACGGGTTGGTCGTTCAAGAATGCCCCCCATAAAAATTCCCCAGGCTACAAAAATTGTTTCTCAGAAACAGTACCGTATTCCAGGTGGCCATGAAGAAATTAGTGCTACAATTCAAGATTTGGTGGATGCAGGAGTCATAACTCCGGTCACTTCTGCTTGGAATAATCCCGTTTGGCCCGTACGCAAGAGTGATAATTCTTGGCGCATGACTGTTGATTACCGCGAATTGAACAAACACACACCCCCTTTGACTGTTGCAGTACCAGATATCATTACTTTAATTGAACGAATTCAAAAACATTCAGGTACATGGTGCGCGTCCATTGATATTGCCAATGCTTTCTTTTCAATTCCGATTGCCCCCGAGTGTCAGGAACAATTCAGTTTTACATGGAATGGACGTCAAATGACGTTTAGAAGTCTTCCCCAAGGCTATGTACACAGTCCTATGATCTGTCACCGGCTGTTGGCGGAACTTTTGTCCGAAGTACCTGTACACCCGCGAATCCAGATATGTCACTATATTGATGACATTTTAATCCAAGGTGAGACACAAGATCAAGTTCAGACCCAGTTAGATCAAATTATTGATTGTTTACGCGAAAAAGGTTGGGAAATTAATTCCAATAAGTTGCAAGGCCCATCTCAAAATGTAACATTTTTAGGCATTAATTGGCATGAAGGTCACAAAGAAGTGATTCCAGAAGTGAAACAGAAAATTATTGATTTTGCAGTCCCAAGAAACAGGAAAGAAGCCCAAAGCTTCATTGGCTTATTTGGCTTTTGGCGCCAGCATATTCCACATTTGAGTCAGATATTGGCCCCTTTATACCGAGTCACTCGCAAAAAGAATGTATGTGAATGGGGTAAACTACAACAGGATGCGTTTAATTTGGCAAAAGAAGCGATACAGTATGCTTTGGATTTATGGCCTGTGTGCGATGGTGATGTGGATTTGAATGTGTCCGTGCAAGGTCTTTATGTGAATTGGAGTTTGTGGCAAAAACAAGGCAAATGCAAAGTACCATTAGGTTCTGGACTAAAAAGTTACCCGATGCTGGTGAGCGTTATACACCTTTTGAGAAACAGTTGCTTGCATGTTATTGGGCTCTGGTGAATACCGAGCAATTGACTTTGGGACATGATGTGATTTTGAGACCTGAAATTCCTATTATGCAGTGGGTTTTGAGTTCGCCGAAAACTCATCGAATTGGACATGCTCTAGAGGTGAGTGTGATTAAGTGGAAGAGGTACATACAAGACAGGGCACGTGTGGGACCGAAAGGTGTAGCATCCTTACATGAGCAAGTGGCGCAGGCGCCATCGACTGAGACTGGGAGTGATTGCTCCGTACCTGTAGTACAGGAATCTCCTGTTAAATGGGGTAAGCCATTTGATGATTTGTCCGCGGAGGACAGAAACCATGTGTGGTTTACGGATGGTTCAGCGAGGTACATAGGAGAGAAACGGCATTGGAAGGCAGTGTCCTATAATCCCATCACACAAAAATTGCTGAGAACAACTGGTGAGGGAAAGAGTAGTCAATTCAATTCAAAGAAAACTTTATTCGGATTGCAAAAAATCCATAAAAGTCACACAGACATAAAAACACATTTTCCTTAAAAATAGTTTTACACAGTTGCTATAAAAATAGTTAAAAGAAAAGAGAGCAGCAATGATGATGTAAATAGTCAAGATCAGGTTATTAAAGTGCGTTCCAATATACATTACAGGTAACCAAAGTGCTGTTGCATAGGAGACATTCTTCTTGAGTGCATGGGCATTTCAAGGAGGTTCCATAGATTTCCGTGCATAACAAATAACTTTCAGAAATGAGGTTGCACGAAAAATCAGATCTACATTGTCTAAGTTTAAAAGCATAAGATAAGATTGATTTAGGGAAACTGGCCTTTGTTTTTTAAAATATGGAGCTAAGAACCATTTGATATATTTCATAAAAAATTTACAATGAAAAAAGAAATGCAGTTCATTTTGTCTACTGCGACCATCACAGGGGCAGGGGCTTAGTTCGTGCCCAAAGTGCGAAGTACTGTGGCCCATGGGAAAGCAGAGTGAATATTTTATAGATCCAGCTCTTAGGCGAAATAACAGCGACCTCTCCCAGTTGGTCAAAGGGAGTCTGAGGTATAAAGGTATTTGTTGTGGGGATAGATCATTGTTTATATTAATCACATAAGATTTAACAGTTTGTTTTTGTAGTTCTATCTCCAATCTCTTTTCCCTAAAGAGGGCATAAAGTTCGGTTTGTATGACCTTCTTATCTGAGTTCTTAATCTGGGCAGGGTCGTTAAAAAGATTAATTTTCCCAATACTGTCCAGGCTTTCCTTTGTTGCCCGGAGCCACGGGATGCTCATACCCTTGTCACAGTTTAGGCATTCAGATACAATGTCCTGTGTTAAGGTGGCACGTTCATTAGCCCAAATTGACAACCAAAATGTTGCGGGTCGCGTGGAAATGAAATCGGTTATGTAGGGCAGATTGAGCTCGGCGTGACAGATGTAACCAGAAGAGGAAATCGGAGCTCCTAAAACTTTTCTACACAACCGGTTCTCTTCTGTCTGCAGGCTAGATGGGCTCACTATCCCCCAAATTTCTGCTCCATAGGTTGCAACCGGGACACATTGCAATTTGTAGATCTTCATAATTGCCCCGGTTGTTTCTGACCTTTTTGGTCGTGGCAAGGCAAGAATGGAATTTATGGCCTTTGAGAACTTGCCTGTGGCGTGGGCGAGATGCCCACTCCACAGGCCGTTCGCAGCAAAGACCATGCCTAAATAAGGAAATGATTTGGTGGAGTATAGCTTCTCTGATCCAATTGAGATGGAGTTCAGTTGTTTAGCCCCTGGCCCGCATGTCATAACAAATGATTTTTTAAAGTTCACCTTCAGGTCCAGTTTCCCCATAAAAAGAGAGAAGCTCTTGACAAGGGCACGAAGAGCATTCGGTGTTAAGCCCATGATCACCGCGTCGTCTGCGTAGAGGAGTGAGGGTAGCGGATTCCCTTGGATTTTCGGGACATCCGTTGTCATCTCTTTCAGGGAGTCACTCAGACCGTTTATGTAAATGATGAATAACAGGGGTGCTAAAACGCACCCCTGTCGGACGCCTCTTTCTACCTTAATTGCCCCCGAGGTTTCGCCATCCATTCCGATTCGTACCCGAGCTTTAGTGTCCGCATGTAAATAGGCTAGAAAGTGTACCAGGGATTCATCAAGGCCATAGGAGAGAAGTGTCGCCCACAATTTCGACCTATTCACAAGGTCGAATGCGGACGACAAGTCCATAAACGCTAGATAAATAGGAGCAGCCTTGGCTATGGTATATTTGCCTATTATAAGATTGAGATTTAGGCATTGTTCTATTGTCCCAACCCTACTTCTAAAGCCCATCTGACACCTGTCTAGCACCCCTGTTTCTTCGGCCCAATCATTCACTCTGTTGTACAACACCCGGCCCAAGATTTTCAGGGTATTGTCTAAGAGTGAGATGGGCCTATAATTTGCAGGGTCAGTTCTTTCACCTTTTTTGTAAATAGGCACTATTGTGCTTGTGGACCAGGTAGCAGGGATGGTACCCAGCGGTACGCTATTGAAAACATTAGCCAGAATAGGCCCCCAAAATTCTGGTCTGTGTTTGATTAGATCAATTGGGAAGCCGTCCGGCCCAGGTGCCTTGTTCCCCAGGCTTTGATTAATGGCCAAGAGGACCTCCCCCAGGGTTATGTCGAGTGAGCTCAGCTTGTCAAAATTTTGGTTTTCTGCAGGAGCAGCAGGGTTAGCATATATATTGGAGAAATGTTGCTCCCAATTCTGACTTGAAATGGTGCAGCTGATTGGTGACAGCTGTTTACCCATGTCCCGCATCTTCCTTACGGCGGGCCAGAAAGTTGCACTATTTCCCGTAGTAGCAGAAACTGATAGATCTTTCCACTGATCCTCTATCATGGCAGCCTTCCTTATCCCTATGGCTGTTTTATAGGCATGCCTGGCGATCCGAACGTCAGCAAGGTCTCTCGGTTTGGAGTTTAATGCTTTGCGAAGTGCCTTATTTGCCGCTGTGCAACAACTGTCGAACCATCTGGGTTCGTCATTATTTTTCCTGTGGGGAACTGTCAAAAGAGTTTTAATCACATGGCACAGGTTTTCGAAGTCCTCAATTATCCTGTGGTGATTCCCGTCCGTAAGTAGGCAGGAAGCAACTGTTAGTTGATGATTATTTGTGATTATATCCATAATGGGTTCACAGTTCACCCCTTTCCACTTTAGCCTAAGGTTGTCTGTTGATGTCGTGATATCTCTTGCTCCCAGAGTGCGGGTGGGTATTTGGGTCGGGCCCATTCTTATACTGAGTTCAAGTGCGTTATGGTCGCCAAAGGCTGTTTCTACCACTCCAGCTTGGATGACTTTGTCTAGTAATTCCACAGAAGTGAAGATGTAGTCTACTGTGCTGGAAAAATCTCTCCCTCTGAACGTTGGAATGTAAGCAGTATCACTGTCTGTAAATGTGTCCATTATATTTGATAGGGTGTGGGTATTTATGAAGTTTTCCAATTCTTTCCCGCGTTTGGTGGCCCCATCTAGGTGGTTAGTACTTGCTTTAGTTCTTGATAATTTAGCATTGAAGTCTCCAGCTAAGATGATCCCGTTGCTTGCGCAGTTGTTAGTTGATTCAGATATCCTTGTTATGTTCTCGAATAGCTCTATATAGTTTTTATTGGGGGTCGAGTGAAAGTCGTTATTATAAAAGTTGATCAGATGTACCGATGATCTACAAGTAAACTTGATGATTTGAATATTTGGGCTCTTGGTTGGTATTGGCCTGATAGCCCCCCCTAGAGTTATTCTGAACCCAATCAGCAAGCCTCCCATGGGGCGACCAAAAGCTGGCTTTTGAGCACAGATGCTATAGCATTCAAAACCCTCTATAGTTATTTCTGAAGTGGCCCATGTCTCTTGAAACATTATAATATCTTTGTTAGATATGAATTTTATCCATTCCTGATCCAGAACCCGTTGTTGGAGTCCCGCTACGTTCCAGCTAACAATCGTTAGTACACTATCAGGGTTTTTATGAATATGTGGGTCTGGAAGGATAGTTGTTTTACATCCTACATTGATATCCATTAGTTTATCTTCCCTTACTAGTGGCAGTGTCGGGTAATTTTGGACCAGTTGGGTACCTAATGTTTCTTTATCGACCATCTCTATGTTTTTAACCGCCTCAGCGGGGCAGCCCTGTTTTGTTTCCTCCAGTTCGATATCAATATTCAGCAGCCCCGGAAAAGGTGGGGGAAGTCAATCAACCATATAGAGACTGCTGAATCTGTTATAAACTGGTATACCCCAGTAAGCATCTCTGCTTGGTATATTCCTATAGGGATGTCTATAGTTATTATCTGACTCCCACTCGCCCCAGTTGTTTCCCTCAACTTCTTGCCCCGTGTGACACCAGTTTCTCTCAGAGGCATTATGGTGCTGGTTGAATCTCCTAGATGGATAGAAAAAGGAGAGATGTTTTGTTTCTATGCCTGCGCTATACCCCTCGCTTCTCCATGAGCAGATATGTTCTACAGTGCGCGGGTCATCGAAGTTAACAATCACACAGTCACCGTGTGTTTTCTGTATTTCTCGACCCACCCAAGGTACTCTTCTAACTGTTAGGATTTTACTCCTGCAATATGAGGGTAAGGGTCTGTTGTTATTCAACCAGAAGCTGACTTTATTTAATAGAGACCAGGGTGACTCTTCGGTGTTGTCCGGTATCTCAGGGACACCCGTCAATACCACTACATAGGGACTAGATCCGGGTGGCAAGTTAGCATGGAATCTTCTTTGATTGCCTTTATTCCTGTCCTTAGAAATGCTAGTGGTATCCCCCTTTGATTGTGTAGGGTTAGGTTGTTTCCCCTGTATGATTGTATTTGGGGTGGGTGTGGGTGTGTTGGGCTTATTCGTAACTCCCTTTGGGGGTAAGTTTTGCTTATGTGTGGTACTAGGGGCTGGGGCTGGGGCTGGTTTTTTCACGACTTGTCCCGAAGGAGGTTGAATGTGTGGTTTTGCTGCCACTATGACTGGGGTATCTTTGGTTAATGGGCTTTTAACTAGGACGCTTAATTCGTTCAGTTGTTTTTCCATATTCCCTAGTCTCTTTTCGATGGTGGCAAGATGGGCAGATATAATTTCCCCAACCTTTGTTATAAGTTGGTTTGTTGAGGGGCAGTCTTTGTATGACCCCTCCTTAAGGGATGGGTCTCCTTTATTACTTAATCCTGCATTAGATTTTTTACAAGCCTTTTTTTGGTTATTAGGTGGGTTTTTCCCCAGCTTTCTTTGAGGGAGAGGGCTTCTATTAGATGTGGATATATTTGGGCCTTGGGGCGGTTTCTGCTTCTGTACCGCTCCTTCCCTTAGCCCTCGCATTGCTCTCGAGTTGGGGGTTGAATCCACGAGTATGTGTGTTGTAACTAAGGCTTGTGGAGGGGAAAAATTTGTAGCCATGGGGTTGAGGTCTGTAAACAAACTTGGGTCAATAGCATGATCACGTGTGGTCTCAGTTAGTGAGGTAAGAAGTTCTTGAGACTCTACAATGGGTATAATATCCGAATTCTCAGGGAGACTCATTGCAGGGATAGAGTTTGTAACGCGATCCAGTTCTGTGTTAAAATTATCAGTAACATCTAAGTTAGGTGATTTCTCCAGACTCCGTAAGGAGTCAGAGAGAAGTTGTGTTACTGATAGATCCACGGTGTTAGGCATGGTGTGGATCTCTGCGTTCGCATTAATAATGGCGGCGCTATCAGCAGAGTTGTATTTGATAGGTGTATTTGCTGTGGCAAGGAGCCCCAAGGAGGAGCGTTTGGCTTGGGCCAGTTCCAGGGACACTCTGCGCTCCAATAATGAGATGCCATGGTCTATTGCTTCATTGGCCTTAAAGATGAAGTTATCAATTGGCCCGGTGACTTTCCCAGCTCCTGCAGCGGTCTTACTGCGGCTGCCCCTTGTAGACATTGCAATAGAGTAGCGATACAATCTCCAATAGGGACAGTGTGCGTGGGAGACTTACTTGGAGAGTGTTCTGCGTTGATGGATGTCAGCGGGGTGGCCCGTCCCGTCCTCTGTGGTCCTCGGAGGGCCACAGAGGGCCCGCCCTTTGCCCGGGCTTCGCCCCGGGCGTCCCGCTCGCGTCCCGCGACGCTGAGGGCTCTCGCTTTTGTGCAGCCCCTCCCGGCGCTTCTCCCGCGTCGGGGAACGCGCCGCCGCTAAGCCTGATGGGAAACGTAGTCCCAAGGCGGCGGCGCGACTGGTGGCGGGATTCTGGCTCTGTCCTCCGTCTAGCTGGCGTGCGTGGCTCTCCGTGTGCTGTTCTCCCCTCAGGCACACTCAGGTAACGCTTTGGGCACTTTATGAATGTCAATGAAGTAGTCAATTTGCTGAATTATATGCTGTTTATCAAGTTTTGAAACAAGAGTTACCTGGCACATGTCATATTTTTACTGATTCCTGGTCTACTGCTAATGGACTGGCGGTCTGGTTACCGACTTGGCATTCTCATAATTGGGAATCGCATTCAAAAGAACTGTGGGGAAAAGAATTATGGCAAAAAAAATTTGAAATGCTCCCACAGAGTACTGTTACAATCTTTCATGTGGATGCTCATACCCCGATAGACTCCCTTGACAAATTCTTTCATAACATTGCAGATGAGAAATCTAAAATTGCCGAGGCAGTGGTGGACATGCAAGATTCTGATTTGGCGGGATTGGTGAAGTGGGCCCACCAGAAAGCAGGACATTTTCGAGAGAGAGACACTAGCAGGTGGGCCGCCGATCGAGGAATTTATATTCCTTTAAATTTGATTAAAGACACCATTTTGCATTGTCCAATTTGTCAACATTCCAGACAACGAAAAGTGCCTCAAATTGTTAAAGGTCATTTACATCGAGGAAAATTGCCTGCTCAAATTTGGCAGATTGATTATATTGGTCCACTCCCTATGAGTAAAAACTGCCAATACGCTTGTACAATTGTTGATACATACAGTGGCCTTTTAGTGGCCTTTCCCTGTAAACAAGCTACCCAAGTGAATACCATTAAAACATTGGAATTGATTATGCTCTATTATGGTGTTCCATTTCAAATTCAATCTGATAATGCATCCCACTTTCGTGGAAGATTGGTGCAGGAATTTTGTGTGGAAAATAACATCGAATGGGTGTTTCATATACCATATTATCCACAAGCATCAGGTCTTATTGAAAGAATGAATGGTTTGCTGAAAGATCAATTGCGAAAATTAACTGACAATAAATATAAGAATTGGAGAGATTATTTGTTTCAGGCACTATTAATCCTAAATAATCGTCCCTTTTTAAATGCTGAATCTCCATTAATGCGTTTATTTCCTCCAGCTATTGATGCGAAGCCTAACACCGTTGGTAATACTGTAATGTACTGGGAAATTTCCCCCGGAGCACTGGCTCCATGTAGAGCAACTCCAGGTTCTGCAGGCTTGGACCTGCATGCCATGAATGATACCACCATTAAAAGCAGAGATCAAGTTATCATTGAAACTGGTGTTGGTGTCTGTATACCAACTGGAAATTTTGGACTGATTGCCCCTAGATCGGGCCTGGCCTTAAAAGGCATTCAAGTACTCGGAGGAGTCATTGACAGTGATTATCAGGGAGAGATTAAGGTGCTCCTGCTGAACAGCAGTGAGGTTGATTTATCGATTCACAAAACAGACCAAATTGCTCAGTTGCTAATAATGCCTGTTTTCAGTGGTGAGATTAAGAAAGGCACTGCCCCAACGTTGCTAACTGTACGAGGACAAAAAGGTTTTGGCTCTTCGGATAATCCTGGAGCTAGAGTATGGGTGCAATCGCCTAAAAATCCCCCTGAACAAGCTGAAATTATTGCAACCGGTCATGATAATACTATTCTTGTCATGAGACCAGGGAAAGATAGCTGGGAAGCTGTCCCGGCTAACAAATGTTACTTACGAGAATGAATAATGCCTGTATGTGATTTTCTTTCAGATCACTCTCTGGACTGTTGCTGCAGGATGTGTCGGCGTTGGACTCCTTTTGGCCTGCTACGTCGGGAAAGGAGGGAACCCACAGACTTTGGTTAATTCGATAACCCGAGTACCGCATTCCTTTGCTGCGTGGGATTCATCATCTAATTTTTTGACTACTTTAGCTAAACGAGTTACCAATTCTCCACATTTTTGCTTGACACCGATGCGTTCGGTGACTGACATTCTAGCGACCTGTTTGGTTGCTGTCCCCGCTTCGTTGGAGACTTTAACCCATATCTTTAATATATCAAATGCCCGCCCCAATATTATCCTCGGTGACTTTGCAACCCATGAGTATTGTCCTTTATGCACTGTACTTTTAGATCCAATTCAATCAATCAGAGACATTTATAGAGCGCACTACTTACCCGTTGGGTCTCAAGGCGCTTTAAGGGGGGGTGCCGTTACTGCTCGAACAGCCGGGTCCTGAGCTTCTTCCTGAAGGAGAGGTGGTCTTGGGTCAGGCGCAGGTCGGCTGGGAGGGAGTTCCAGGTCTTGGCGGCCAGGTAGGAGAAGGACCTTCCTCCTGTTGTCGCTCTACGGATGCGTGGGACGGTGGCGAGAGCGCGGCTGGCTGAGCGGAGGTGACGTTTGGGAGCGTAGAAGTTGATTTGTTTGTTGAGGTAGCTCGGGCCTTGATCGTGTAGGGCTTTGTGTGCGTGGGTGAGGAGACGGAAGGTGATTCTTTTGTTGATGGGGAGCCAATGCAGGTCTCTCAGGTGTCCGGAGATGTGGTTGTTTCGTGGGATGTTGAGGATGAGTCTGGCTGAGGCGTTCTGAATCCGCTGGAGTCTCTTCTGGAGTTTGGCGGTGGTTCCGGCGTAGAGGGCGTTGCCGTAGTCCAGTCGGCTGGTGACGAGGGCCTGGGTGACGGTCTTCCTGGTCTACATGGGGATCCACCAGAAGATCTTCCGTAGCATGCGCAGGATGTTGAAGCACGCTGAGGAGACGGCGTTGACTTGCCTGGTCATGGAGAGGGAGGAGTCCAGGATGAAGCCCAGGTTGCGTGCGTGGTTTGTCGGTTTGGGTGCGGTGCCCAGGGCGGGGGGCCACCAGGAGTCGTCCCAGGCGGTGGGTGTGGAGCCCAGGATGAGGACCTCCGTCTTGTCTGAGTTCAGTTTCAGGCGGCTGGTCGTCATCCACTCGGCTACCTCCTTCATCCCTTCGTGCAGGTTGGCTCTGGCGGCGGCGGGGTCGTTGGTCAGGGAGAGGATCAGCTGGGTGTCGTCGGCGTAGGAGATTATGTTGAGGTTGTGTTGGCGTGCGATGGCCGCGAGGGGGCTCATGTAGACGTTGAAGAGGGTAGGGCTCAGCGAGGATCCTTGAGGGACGCCGCAGATGACTTCGGTGGCCTCTGACTTGTACGGTGGCAGGCGGACTCTCTGTGTTCTTCCGTCGAGGAAGGAGACGATCCATTCCAGTGCCTTCTCCTGGACTCCGACGTTGCTGAGGCGCTGCACTAGGGTGCGGTGGCAGACGGTGTTGAAGGCCGCGGAGAGGTCTAGGAGGATGAGGGCCGCTGTTTCTCCGTTGTCCATCAGGGCTCGGATGTCGTCGGTGGCGGCGATGAGGGTGGTCTCGGTGCTGTGGTTGGCTCGGAAGCCGGACTGCGAGGGGTCGAGGGATCCGTTCGTCTTGAGGAAGGCGGCCAGCTGTTTGTTGACGGTCTTCTCGATGACTTTGGCTGGAAACGGGAGTAGCGAGATGGGGCGGTAGTTCTTGAGTTCGGTGGGGTCTGCTGTAGGTTTCTTGAGTAGAGCGCTGAGTTCGGCGTGCTTCCAGCTCTCGGGGAAGGTGGCGGTGTCGAAGGAGGTGTTGATAATGTCCCGCAGGTGGGGTGCGATGACAGCATCGGCCTTGTTGAAGACGTGGTGAGGGCAGGGGTCAGTCGGAGATCCAGAGTGGACGGAGTTCATCATGCGGACGGTGTCATCGGTGCTGATCGGAGTCCAGGCTCGGATGGTGGTGGTGGGCGGCGTTGCTGTGGCTGTGGCGTGCGTCGGATGGGTGCTGAAGCTGTTGTGTATGTCCGCGATCTTGTTGTGGAAGTAGGAGGCGAGGGAGTTGCAGAGGTCCTGCGAAGGGGTGATGTCGTTGTTTCCGGCGTTGGTGTTGGAGAGCTCTTTCACGATGTTGAAGAGTTCCTTGCAGTTGTGTGCGTTGTTGTCCAGCCGGTCCTTGAATGCAGTTTTCTTGGCGGTGCGGATCAGTTGGTGGTGCTTCTGGGTGGCGAGTTTGAGGGCGGTCATGTTGTCCGGTGTAGGTTCCTTTCTCCAGACTTTCTCGAGGGCTCGGCAGTTCTTCTTGGAGCTCTTGAGTTCGTCGGTGAACCATGGGGCTTTCTTGCTGCCGGGTCTGCTGGGCGGGGTCCTCAGAGGGGCGAGTTCGTCCGCGCAGTTGCTGATCCACTTCGTGATGTTGTCGGCGGCCTGGCTGGGGTTTGCTGAGCTGGCAGGAGGGTGCTGGCTCAGGGAAGCGGCGAGCTGGTCGGCTGTGATCTTGTTCCAGTTTCTTCGGGCAACCTGTTGCTGGTGGTGGTGGATCGTCATTCTTCTGAAGGTGAAGTGGACGCAGCTGTGGTCTGTCCAGTGGAGTTCCGTGGCGTGGCTGAAGGCGATGTCTTTGCTGGATGAGAAGACGGCGTCGAGTATGTGTCCGGCGAGGTGGGTGGGGGTGTTCACCAGTTGCTTGAGTCCAAGGTTGGCGAGGTTGTCGAGCAGGGTGCTGGTGTTACGGTTGTTGTTGTTCTCCAGGTGGAAGTTGAGGTCCCCTAGGAGGATGTAGTCAGCGGAGGGGAGGGCATGCGGGCTGACGAAGTCGGCGATGTCCTCGCTGAATTGAGTGCGTGGTCCCGGGGGTCGGTAGATCAGGGTGCCTCTGAGGGTGGTCTTCGGGTCGGTGTGGATCTGGAAGTGCAGGTGTTTGGCGGTTGTGAGGGTGTTGTCGGTGCTAGTCGTGATTCGGATGGTGTTCCTGTGGATGATGGCTATGCCTCCTCCCATCTGGTTGGCGGTGCGGTCCCTCCGGGTGATCTTGTAGCCCTCTGGGATGGCGATGGCGATGTCGGGCGCTGAAGAGGCGTTCATCCAGGTCTCCGTGATGAAGGCAACGTCAGGGGCTGTGGTGTCTAGGAGGTTGCAGAGTTCGATGGCGTGTCTGTGGACGGAGCGGGTGTTGAGCAGGATGCCAATTCCACCGATTCATGCCCAAATAACCACCTATAATATTACTCAAGGTGATTTATGCTTCTTTCTTACATGCGATCCTAATGCAATTACTGAATGTCTGCATTTGAAACTTAAGGCGGCCACTTCTTTTTCAACTCATGAACAAACTTTGTGCTCCCGATGACCTCCGAAATCATGTACTTCTGTTAAAAATAATATGACCTGTAAAAGTTTAGTAGTTGCCCCTAGCCATTATCGTACAATGTTATTACCTTCTGGATGGCTTTTCTCTTGTGGTAATACCTCCTGGCCCTACATTCCTGCAAACATTTCCGGAGGCCCGTGTGCCATCACTAGACTAAGCTTATTGATGTTTTCTTCACATCCTAATACATATTCCCGTGTTGTTCGTGATGCTATGATGTTACATGAGGACTGTGATTCTACCCTACATTTATATTCCAAATCTGAATATCTTAGTTTAGCTATTTCAATCATTGGTGTTCCAGCCTTGGCTGTCTACAATGCTAAGTCCATCGGAAAGATGGCTTGCTGGATGGTCAAATCAAATAATCATACTTCTACAATTTTATCTGACATGTTACTGGATGCCCAGGGTGAACGCAGAGCTATTTTGCAGAACCGGGCTGCCATTGATTATCTTTTACTCAAACATGGACATGACTGTTCTGACTTTGAGGGCCTTTGCTGTTTTAACCTATCTGATCACACTAAATCCATTCAGGCTCATATTGACAAACTTCATGACTTGACTGAAGAGGTTAGAAAACACATTGACCAGGGCTGGTTTGACTGGATCTTCAATTGGTACCTGACTTACATTCTCTACGACAGATATTAGGGGGTATTATGATTACTATTAGCATTTTAGTATCTATTTGCTGCTTTATTCAGTGCATTCCTTCCTTACTCCAGTACTGTAGATTTGGTACGAGAAATAGATCAGTTAGTTTTGTTTCATACTATTCTTCTACAGATGTTAGTTCCATTTAGCGAATGATTAGTAGCCTAAAGTCAAGGGTGAAATGTTCTGACCGACTTTTTTGGCCCTTCCTTCAGGGAAGGTGATTGGAGGTGACTTCAGTCTACTATCATTCTAGTGGAAGGATTAGAACCGTAAATAGAGCCTATTCACAAGGCGTGTCAATATAATTCCGTACCCTTTTTCTTAGATCAGGGCTTATGAACTTATTTTAGGGGATAGATTCATTAGTATTAGTGATAATCCGTCCTTTTGTAAGAGTGTTAGTATACCTTCGATGGAGTTATGCTTATTTCAGGCCTTGTAGGCCTCAAACGGGAGAGACTCCATCTTTCTTTCTGCCCCGGCAGCTTGAGATGCTTCTAGGTCAAACGTAATGTTTTAGTTACGAGGTGTTGTTCGCTTGGAGAGAACCGGCTCAGGCTGGCCCTTATCGAAAGACTGTATTTTTCTCCATTCCGAAGACACAACATCAGGCCGGCCGGCTGGGAACGTGTCCTTGGTACGGGGGTACGGGGAGGTACAAGAACTTGGTGGGCGGCAGGTTACTGGCCGTAACTTTCCATGAAGGGACAAGCTTCCATATTAGTGAACGCATGAGGCAGTGAATTGGTCAGTCTGTAGGCGGCAGCTAGCCGTTAGCATCAATGCCATTAATTATTTCAGGGCAGACAGTCGCCATTTTAAAGTCCGAGACAGATCGAGAAGCTGATACTCTCTTAGAAAGATTGAAGTTATTTTAGCTGGAGCAGCTGGCGAGCTTTGACCTTTAAGATCAGAGCATTCAGAGTGAAGCAGTTAGTTAAGAGAACGAATACCAGAGTAGCTGAAACTGAGTTATAAGATTGAAGCCGAGAAGTGAAGATGGTCCGCGATTGAGAGGAGAGAGGAGTAGTACAGAACAGCCAGAGAGACAGCAGCTGATGAGAGGAAGGTTCCAGTGACTTGGAGGGAGGCGAAGGAGACAGAACATAGCGGTGCAGACGTGTATCCGTGACTGCAGAGGTGTGACCTTAAAGACGAGCCAAGGCACAGACGAGAAGGGAACCCAGATGACTGCTGAGTCCAGACTTCATATTAACAAGGTGACGTCGACCCTTTCTTTGTAGCGTGCACATTCTAACCTTTCATTTTCCTTTGCAGGTTATATGTTATAGTATAGTGTTATATTGATATTGTTGTTATGATAAATAAAGTACCCCAGTTCTTAGTGAAACGGCATGTGCCCCTTATTCTTATATGAAAAGGTAACCTGTTCTTCTAGTCAGTTACTATTACGCGAACGGACGCAACTCCTGATCAGGTAAGCAGTGACCGAATAATGAGGGAGAGAGGAGCCCTTGAAGTAGAGAATAAGTTGCATATCATCTAATTCGGTTATTGTTGTGACTCATAATATCGTAGTATTCTACCCTTAGTAAATAGCAAGAGATTCTCCAATATGGAGAGCTAATGGTATTCATAGGAAAGTGATTGTCGTTGGGATGCGGCGTTATACCCACAGGATTGTGGCTTGTTAAGCGAGCACCAGGGGGGACACTGGTGTTTATACCCACAGGATTGTGGCTTGTTAGACAAAAGAGAGTACCAGGGAGGATACTAGTACGTATACCCAGCAGATTGTGGCTTGAGTGAGCACTGGTTGTGGCCAGTGTGTAATGGTATATAATCAGAACTGCCCCAGGGTAGATCGGTCTGGGCCTGAGTTGCCGCGAGACTAACTGGTATGAGTGTGATATTGTAGAAAACTTAGGCATCTATATTGCTAATTCCCCATCCTTGGGTAGGAGACATAGATACCTGTTGTAAATAGGTCCTAAGGAGGGAGGTGATTACGTTTTGGTGGTGCTCTGATGAGCTGATTCTATCTGGTCCGAGAATCCGGTCGTTACAGAGTTTTAAGGAAAAGTCGCGGTGCAGTTTCAAACTCGTTGCTTCGCGTTTTTCATTGCAGGCAGCGGGTGAATAACGATGTTGCCCTGAACGCGTCTGATACCTAAGACGTGTTCCGAGTACGATCGTTTCTAGTGCTCCGGGGAAGTAGCTTTGCTTCCATTCATTTGTAAAGAACTCCGTGGAAAAGAAGATTCCTGGGCATTGTTAAACGAGTACTTAATTTCAGGGGAACAATCTGTGTACCTTGTGTTGTGCTGATAACAACGCCTGATTTGTGGACAGGAATTATTTCTGCGTATTACTCTGAAGTGACATTGGGAATCCTTCACATTTCTTTAGCCATCCAAAGACACATACTGTGTTTCCGCTGTTTGAGCCATCAAAAGAACCTTTGTGGAGTGGACAATTATATTGCTTGTTTAGCACATTTTGTTTTGAGAGGAAAAGGGAAAGAATCACCTTGTTTAGCTGTCAATATTCTGGTAAGGTGAGACAACGATATCTTGCATTTAGCTGTTTACATTCAGGAAAGAACAGATGTTATATATTTTGCATTATCTTCCCCTTCTGCAGAGTGGAAGTCCTTCCTGATGGCTAGCAGTTCTTTTGACCAGACCTAGAGGGAAACACAGAGCTCACAGCTCTTTTATTATTTTTTCCACTTCCCTTTTCCCCAGGGCACGAGTTCACGCAGAGGGTTTTAATCTTCCTTTGTTGGGAATTGTGTCCGGGAGGAACTGGGAGGCATTTCTTCATACATCGTCACCGCTGGTCACAAGGTTAAGGTTAGTGGCATTTATTATCCTTGAGCTACTGCCAGTCCCGACACACTCACTGGAGGAACCTAGTGGGCTAGTTTGACCCCAGGGACCCTCAGGATTCAAGGGTACTTAATCGCCCAACTTAAAGCATGCCACAGGGCGTGTTTGCACACATGTCACCGTAGGTCCCCCTCCCTTCACCGGTGTGTAAATGCACCCGTGGCACGTTTTAAGAGGTAGTTTTAACCACCCTGCCCTATTATCACTAGGGGCTTACAGAGGAGGTCATGCTAATCACAGGGAAACCCCCATGCATAGTTTTCCCTAGTGTATGTAGGTGTTTTCACTGTATTTTAGGTGTATTTTACTATAGCACTGGCTCTAGGCCTGGTTAGTCAGGGTCAGTTACCACCAGTACCAGTCTGAAAAAGTTGAGGGCACAGGATGATTTTGCAACAAGGCCTCTTTCTGCTCATATGTTGGTTCATTCTGCAGATGTCTTGCTTCTTCCTGTACTTTTCTTCGTCTTTGTGGACTTCTGATGCTTCTTTCTGCATTTCTGTTTCTTCCTTCTGTGCCTTTTTTCTTCTTTCTTCACACGTCCTACCTTTGTAGGCATAGTAAGAAACTAGCATTTAAAAAACCTTTGATATTCACTTAAAAAACCATATGCTTCAGTCACATTATAGTTAGAAATTAGCATTGAAAAAACCTTAGAAATTCACTGAAAAAACCATAGCTTTCAGGGAAAGTTATAGTTAGTTGGACATTTCACTCATACAAAACATGAGAAATTCCCCCGTTATAGTTAGTTCAGATAACTATAACTTGAGCCCCCGCAATGCACTGCTGATGATGTCACATATTACAGCATTCATGAAATAGTCAGTGACATCACTGATGACATCACTTATGACATCTCAAATGACATCAAAGATGACACCACTGATGACATCATCCTCGTGATAATTTGATGCATCGTCAAACAACCTAATATAACCTACAATACACTCACTCTAAATTACAGACTGCCATTCTCAAAATCATAGACATTCCAACACCATTAATTTACATACCCACTTATTGATTCTTAGGTTTACACACACATCCACTCACCCGTACAGTGACTCATACTTATGGTTACTCAGTAGAGGGCTATCATATGCACTCATTCACCTATATAGACACTCAATCACCACCACGCTTCCATAGAGGTACTCACACACCTAGTCAGTCATGCACCGGAACCCCACTATCTGCCACAGCGCCGTTGACTTCTGCATATAGAGCTATTACGCTCCCGATCCAGACGACTCTCCTCGCTGGACAAGGCAGTACCGATTCCTTCATTGTTCGCGGTATCCGCTGATCCGATGCATTGCCTGTTGTAATACGCAATTGCGTTAAAAGGCAGTGTAATATTTAAAGACAACAATGACTATAATCTTGTCCTGATGATGATGCCCCTCATTTAACTTAAGGCATCGAAACGTCGTCGACCAAAAAACCCCATTATGCAATATGACATTTAAAATATTGTGAAATGCAATGGTGTGGCTATAACAATCTTTGTCTGTAACACTGACTACAAGTACAAAGACATATTTTTGCTTTGCTCCTTTTACCATTCTGTTTGTTGTTTTGTCTGAATGTTGTGAGTCACGGCTGTGCCCACTTGTTATTAATGTACTCATTCTGTTTTATTAAGAAAATTGTTCAATAAATTCCTTGTTCAATAAATTCCTTGTACGTCTGGACAAAAGACATAACACTTATCAGGTGTGTGATTATCAGTTTAGTATACCATTGTGTCCACGAGTAGGGAACACTATTTTTTTAAACAAAATTAAACACACTGCCATTTACTCACCTATACAGTTATACACACACCAGCTCAATTACTCATACATATACTAGCACATTCTTATGCTCTTATACAATCTCTGATACAAGCACAAACTCATCCATACAGACACTCTCACAATCACACATCATTTGAGATGTCATCAGTAATATCACTGACAATGTCATGAGTGATGTAATATGTGATGTCATCAGCAGTGCATTGCGGGGGCGCGAGTTATAGTTAGCTGAACTAATTATAACGGGGGAATTACTCCGGTTTGTACGAGTGAAATGTGCAACTAACTATAACTTTCCCTAAAACCTATGGTTTTTCAGTGTATTTCTAAGGTTATTTAAATTGCGTCAAAATCTTGTGCCTGCCTCACAGTAGGCGTAATACTGACGCGGGGCCTTTGACATGGGCTTGCCCCATGTGAAAGGACGCATTGCTGGTGTTGCGTCATTTTTGTGACACACTCCAGCAATGCGTCACTTTTGCGCTTACAGATACGTCAGAAATACTGACGTATCTGTAACTCCATGCGACATGATGCATCATACATTAAATATGATGCATCAGGTATGACGCAAGGAGTGTGCACTGAGAAGTGATGCATCGCTGCTTTCATGCAGTGATGCGTCATTTCTCGTAAATGAGGCTCTATATTTTTTCTGTCTACATTAAAATAGTAACATGAGAAGAGGCTGCCTCCGGGACAAACCACCTAGGATTTAGAGACAATCATGATTGTGGACTTCTCTGCTAACATTAAGGTTAAAGATGCATATTTTCATTAAGGTCCACCTAAAAATTTTCGGATTGCGCTTCAAAGTGATAACCTTGGTAAAAACAAAGCCATGATTGCTCCTCCAGAACACCCCTTCCGCCTGTCTGCAGTGCTGGGAAGCATTTGGACAGCTATGCGCTCTTAAATAACATAAACATAGTGGAGGAGCTGTTAGTTACCTGTCATGCCTAAACAGCTAACTAATTTCTTCCACCTACTTCCAAACTTTCTTGTCGCCCACCACTCCCACAACCCTAACCTCGCCTCCCCTGTGCCATCCTGTCCCCATGGCATCACCCCATGTTGGTCCTACTGGCCTTAATAACTGCACCATTTAGGTGTGGGAAACGCTTTGGGCCTCTGAGAATATAATGCGCTTTCATGCATGAGGAACAGCTGGTAGAGGACACATTTGCTGCAGTGGTGATTGGACAACTCCCAATCAGAGGGTTCTAAGACAATGCAGTGCCTAGAACCCACAGGCCCCGGACAAACAGGAATATGACCTGCAGGGCATCACTGATCTTTTGACCAATGGGATCATCCTTACGGAGATCCTTGGCACACGTGTAGAGAACTAGAGGCAGAATCTGAAAGTAAATTCGTTTTTGTATTCCTGAGAAATTTTTGCGTTAACTTGTTATGATTAATGAAGGCGAAGGTTCCCCTTCCATGAGGGGATCGTGAAGGGTACCCTGCTGGGAAGGAAAAAAAACAAAAAGGGCATTGGTTTCTCAGGACTGGAGCACTAAAGATTCATAAGAATGTGCACTAATGTTTAGTTTAACATAAATCATGTACTCTTTATTCACGTTTTACAATTACTCTTCAGGATATATCTTTCATATCTAAATATGCATCCTTTTGCTCAGGTTTTTCAGTTTTATTAAAACGTACGCATCTGCAAGTATAACCATGTAATTGCAGAGCACATTAAATGCTCAATTATGTTATCCTGAATACAGGCTTAAGTTGAAATGAATTTCCCCTGCTAGCATGCTTTTTTCTTCTTTTGAAGGTTTATTATTTACTACTTGATTAAAGTATCACTGTTTATATTAGAAGACTGATGGAGAGGCCTGAGAGAGACTTGACATTGAACATGGAGAAATAATGGACAAAAAAGCTTTTTGTTCACCATCTACCAGGATGGCAAGAAGTTCAGGGTTGGGAATGGCAGCCTGCCTTAGTCTGACGCCTTGGGAATTTAGAGCAAGGCTACAGAAGCACAAGAAAAGCATTCTGATGGGATGCTGGTGGTGTGAACCGAGATAACAAGCTTTTCAATTTCATGTTTCTTTATATTGATGTTCTCACGCCTTTGAGTTAGAAGTCTGTTGGAGTTAGGCATTAGGAGAGATTCCTTTACACTTGGATAGGTACAGACCTCTTTCCTTTCTCTATTCTTATGAGTTTAAGGCTCAATGCTAAACACATATTTCCTTTTCTTTTAGGCTTCTACTGGAATCTGATCATGCTGTCAACTTCTGCTTATGTGCTCCCCAACTAAAAACTGTTAATGGATGATCATATAGGAGGGGGGTAGGCGCACACTGCCTCTCACTCCAGCACTCAGTTTGACCCGATACACCATAATCAATGCAGTGCATGATAACACTTTCTTTGGTGTCAGGCTTTAGTTTTTCACCCTTGTTGGTGCAGCCAGTGCTGTGTATCTCTAGATACGTGTTTCAGGGTTATTGTCCTTCTTCAGTACAGAGCAATACTTTTTTGGGTGTGCTAGAGATGCTGCCCCAAGTCTTCTCAGGTCTCAGTACTTCTCGCTGGGCGCAGTTGCATCAACCGGAGATCTTCAGCTCATTAGCTCAAGGGACCCTTTTCGAATAGGAGGGGGATGGGCGCACACTGCCTCACACTCCAGCACTCAATTTGCTCGGATGCATCAAAATAAATGCAGTGCATGATAATACTTTCTTCGGTGACAGGCTTTAGTTTTTCACCCTTGTTGGTGCAGCCAGTGCTGTGCATAAGCAATCAATAACAAATGAAGTTGTGCAACTTCTTTGTGTGCTGCATTAGGCACATTTTAAGATTGTTTATCTGCAGGAAGGGACACCTTCCTGTACATAAACAATCTTCCCCACAATGCAGACACCCTTGCACTATGGTGTAAGGGTGCCTGCATTGGTGCTAAGTTGCTAAATTTAGCACCAGTGCAGATGGAGAGGTGGGGCTGCACCATTTTGTTTTAAATATGGTGCAGCCCTGCGTTTCAGAAGTGGTACAAAAGGGGGTGGTGATGGACGGAGCATCTGAACCAATCAAACACTCACACCCAGTCAAAAGATCTGAGTTTGATCCATCACCGTTCTTTAGCCCACTCTGCCACCCCAGTTCAGACATGGCTATATGCAAATCAGTCTGACCCTGTGCCTCATGGGAACAGTCCAGCCCGAACTGCCAAGCCATGCCTTCCCTGGACCGGAAACAAGCTTCCGAGGACCGGTTTCTGGCATTACAGCCGTCTTCAGCCCGGCTTGCTTGAATCCAGTGGCAAAGTGAGCAAGGGACTCACGTCTAAGCATACCCTGCCACACTTATGGCGGCCAAAGTGGTACAAAAGGGGATGGTGATGGACAGGTGTGAGTGTTTGATTGATTCAGATGCTCCGTCTGGCTGTAATGCCAGAAACCGGTCCTCGGAGGGTATGCTCAGACGTGGGTCCCTTGATCACTTACCCACTGGATTCAGGCAAACCGGGCTTGTTTCCGGTCCAGGGAAGGCATGGCTTGGCAGTTCGGGCTGGACTGTTCCCATGAGGCACAGGGTCAGACTGATTTGCATATAGCCATGTCTGAACTGGGGTGCAGAGTGGGCTAAAGAATGGTGATGGATTAAACCCAGATCTTTTGACGGGGTGTGAGTGTTTGATTGATTCAGATGCTCCATCCATCACTACCCCCTTTTGTACTGCGTTTCAGAAGTGGCAGAGCTCGGTGTTAGGCCAAGGAGGCTAACGCCACACTCTGCCACTTCTTTATTAAAAATGCCAGAGTATCTTCTCCATGTATTTTCTATTGAGATTATGGCATCAGCTAAGGGTACTGTTTTCTATGGTCTACACCAATATGAAAGGCCAAGACCCAGCGAAGGTCCCCATTGCTTCAGACATTTTCCCTTTTGGCTGAGACTTATTTGACTACCACAATGCAGTATCTGAGGTGAGATTTCAACTCCCTCTCTGCAACCTTATACATTGGCTCAGACCTAGATTTTCAGGGGCATATTTATAAATGTGTAATGCATGAAGCCCCTTGCTGCGATGGGTGACAGGAAAGGGGCAGAAATGTGGTGCATTTAACAAAATACAGGCCATTCCTTCCTTTTCCCAGCGCTGGCGCACAATGTGCTCTCTACTGCCGATGGAGGCACTCTTGCACCTTAGTGCGAGAATGTTTGATTTGCAAGCAGGATTGTTTTTGTGCAGGATTATCCCCTGAGGCATTTTGCTCTTTCTATGTGTGCTGCAGAATGAAGAACACCCACGCACCACCCAGGGAGTGCCTTCATGAGGTAGAGTACGCAGAAATGTGTGCTGCATTGCATTACTTCCGATTTATCAAGCCTCTAGGGTCATGAAAGGTGACTTTGTTTTGCTTCTTAAATCACGCTTAAGGGTTGAGTCGTTCAGGCATCCCATTGAGTGATGCAAATGCAATGCCACCCTTTAATAAATATGGCCCCCCCTTTTTCTCTTATATTTGTCTTTCAACAGCCTTGCAAAGACATCACTGGGCATTGTGTCCACTGTTAAAACAAAATGATTTTTCTGAATATACACATGATAGTCTTATCCATCTCAGTGCTAAGTGAGACTGCCTAGGTTAAGACAGAATCTGATTTGGCTTTATTTTGATGAGTTGGAGAAGCAAACTGATTAAGAGCAAAAACTAATCTGCACTCTTGATTAAAATCACTTTGCCCACTTCTAGCAACAACCAGTTGTTTGGAGCACCCTATGTGACCCTTTTTAATCATCCAATTTGAGATTACAATCTTGTGTAAGATCCATGGCCCAGGGATCAGTTTTCTTGAATATACGTCACTTCCTATCATCCGACATTTAGCAGAATGCTTCAATACACCAGCCTAGGTACCCCTCGCAGGGTTTCCAGCAATTTGAGGAATATATCCCATTCTTCTTCAATCCCTGGATATCAAGTGAGAAGGACAAGTGGGTCCTGGGTGTTTTTTTAATATGGATAATACACCAGGCTGACCAGCTTCACCCAGACAAAGGACTTAACTATACACATGGGCCCAAGAATTAGAATGGCCTCAAGAATGGCAATCAAAAGCTCCTGAAAAAAGTGATCATAATCTCAGTCCTGCCAGATGGATCTGGGGTGGGCATTTTCTTTATCTTTCATTTAAGCTTGAGAAGATAAAGTGATTATTGAATTCAAAAAAAGGTCAACAAAAGACCTCTCTACACGAGTAGTCCATACCAAGTATTGTTACTGTGGTGTTGGAGGTGTCTGATCCTCTATCCAGCCCATCAGTGGTTACTGTGTTTTGATGTCCTATAGTACAACTCCATTGAATGATTTTCTCATTCGGCTATGTCAGCATGAATGGTGTTCACCAAGATCCAAGCATTTTGTTGGCACCCTTCCCACAGAAGGTATCCATCTTCAGCACTGCTAAGACATCTCTCATTTCTATCCTTAAAGTAAGAACACAAGGGGTGTGTGCAGATTTGTTAATTATAGATGGATTGGTTACCACTGGAAATGCACCCGGGCACCCTAGCAAGATCTGGTATTCATCAATAAATGTTCAACATATCAAATGTCTCAACTCTTCCAAAAATTTGGACACTAACCTACTCCCCCTCTGAACTGACATATTGCATCAACGTTTCAGCATCTTTTCTTCTAATGACAGACACAGCCAAAAGCATTCAATCATCATATCAATGCGAATCATATATTTTTTGCATTTTCACAAAAATGGCTGGTTCCTGAAAATCTACCTTGATTTTCTAGTGTAGCAATCATTTCCTTTCTCTGCTTACTTGTGACCACATAATGTACTAGCCTTCCTGAGGGAAATTCCTGTTCAGCCCTGTACTCGCCACCCTAATGGTACAGGTTACAGTTAGGACTTTCTGAGACCATTGAAGTCTGTGCATCTCAGTTTTCTAGCAGTTTTGATATGATCCAACCCAAGGTTTAATCTCCTGGTCCAGCTAACAAAGTGGCCATCAAATGTTGAGCCATTGATATTCCTCCATTTGAGCTCTATTATGATGCTACTCCATATTGTTTTCTTCAAGGTTTTTGTCATTATTTCCAGTCGCCGCATTTTTAAACCCTTTTTATTGTTTTCAATGTTATGTATCAATATACAGTCACAACATATTGTAGCTGCAGATGTAGTTATGCATGTCGGTACTTAACAGGCATAGATTTATACTATGTAATTTAACATGTACCTTTAAAGATAAAACCATTTAGCATTATGGGTACACAGATTTGCACATTATTGCCATTTTCTTGATGATATTCTGTGCAGCCTGTTTAGTGGCATGAGAACCCGTTTTGTTGTCTCCATTACATAGTACAATAGCGTGCTAAGTCCCTGTAACTGCATTTTGGTGCATAATTATGTCAGTACCTCAAAACATCCTCTGTCTCCTCTTAGAAGTATTTTGTTAGTGGCTCGCCTATTCCCTTTCTGCCTCAGTGCTTTCAAAATGCAATACCTTACGTTCTGTCTATGCCCAGCTGGTCTCATCTCTCACTCAAAGTTTGATTTCCAGATCTCTGGGATATCTCCAAGCCTTGGGTAAATGCCTCCTAGCTAGATCAAATGCTAGATCAGTTAATCTATTACAGTATTTTATTTATGTGATATCAACGACAAAAAGAGCTCTTTTGGTTTCATCTCAGTTTATCTGCCTACTCCTTCTCCAATAAGATATTATTCCAATGTTAATTTTCAGAGCTGTGTTAACACTGTTGGGTCTATTTTATTGGGCCTCTTTTGCATCAGATGGGTCAAGTACAAAATATATTTCACACCAATTTTAGTTTTTCTCAGGAAATTCTTAGTGTATACTTAATGTACTGCCTCAGACCTCTGTGACTACTTCTCTCCCTACATAAAATGACAATCTTTCATTCTTTCAGGTCTACTTTAGTAGCCCAAATGAGGATTGCATAATGCAGGTTTACTGTCTTCTTGTCACTCCCTGGCACGTAGGCATTTCTGTCATGCTTTTGGTTCCCAGATTGTGTGTATGGTAACCACCATGTTACCTTATGTTAAGAATTATACTTTGGGAATTCTGGAATTTTGTTTCAGTTCCGAAAACATCCATGGTTGGCCCCATCTTCTCTTTTCTAGCAGGGGCCCACATTTTAAATTGGTGTTATACCTGATAAGGTCCGTATTTCATCAGCTGAAATATAAGCATACTTCATGTTCTTTTAACTCCAATCACACAACAATATTTTGCTATCTGCACTGGCTTAGTGTTTTTTTCCCTACCATAAAATCTCCAGGTCCACAAAATGAGATATTTCACTTTTTGATAAGTCAGTGAGCATAAAATGTGTTTCAACTATGATGGCTGCTGATAGCCAGTTGTTCGCACATTGGAGATGATCAGTCAAGCAGTAAAGCTCATGACTAGGAAAACTCACTCCTTTCCAGGTCAGTCATTAAAGTTTGTAATTTTAAATTAAAAAAAAAAAAGTTTGTTTACTCTGTAGCTGCTTGCACCCCAGATCAATATCAGGAGATGGAATCTAATTTCTAAAGTTAATAGAATGGTAGAGTGGTCTGATTACCACCACCATCTTAGCCAGCACTATTTCCCCGATTAGAGACAGAGGAGGCAAGCTGCAAAATATAATGTTCACCAAATAGCGCACAAAGCTCTGTAGTGGTGTTGGAGTGGGGGAGTCACAGTGTTTATGAAAAAAGAAAGCACTACAGGAAGGAGATGCATAGCAAATATGCCACATCCATTTAGAAGAATGCTAGGGTCATAGTATGCATCAGCTAGTGTTTTATGAAGCACATTGTCCCAAATATATGAGTGAAGCATGGAGTGGTAGGATACTTCCATTAACAGAAAACACATTTTCCATTTAAATGTCCTCTTGAAAATGTCAGTAAATTTGTATCAGGCATGTACCTTTACTGCTAAGCCTGTAGGGTGCACAAATCACATGCACAATTTAGACTCTAAGCACATTTATCACACAAGTAAGGAATCTTAGTTTGAGTTGATCCTATTAAAATGTTTATATCCATCACACTTATGAATTAGAAAAACGATTCAGCCTCATTGGCAAATGCATATTTTCAAAACACGTGTTTCCAATAGATCATTGGTCACATCCCCTTGTGCACACCTTCCTGTTCTTGGGTTTGCCCAAGAACTTCAAAAAACAAAGTAGATAAATCACTCCTTAGTTTTGTTTTGTCTTTATCATATCTTTATTTGATTTCTTTTATTTATCTGATCACTTCCCAAATTCACATTATTTGTTGGCATCTAGCTTCAGATCCTATGCATTTCGGGCACAGAGCCCATCATCAGGGAGCATCGCTAAAGATCAAAAAAATATATAGATACATTACTTAACCATTTTTATGATCCTTCATACTGAGTGTTATTGCGTGATTCACTTGTGAAATTCGTGAGACAAAAATGCGTGCATTAAACCAACGTAATGTGCCCTGTGTTAGTGCAAAAGAAGTGTAATGATGATGTACTCATCACGAGAAAAATATGCGTCAGCTAGCACTTACATGCCTTGCCGGTACTCATTGAAAGTTTTCACGATGTGAAAAAACTGTCTAAAACGAACAAAGAAACACGTATTAAATCTGTCGCTCTTAGCCATGTTGGCTCCTTCCGATACCTGATGGTACAAAGATTACTTACTTCGAGACGCGGACGTCTCTTCTAAAACCTCCTTCTTCGCCGGTGTTAGTGAAACTTCACTGTCGCCGGTTGTTCAACTTCCTGGTAAAGGCTCATGGGTCATCCCCATTGGATGCTCACGGCCGATCACGTGATCGCTAAAATGAAGGATAGACTATGCTGATGGCGAGGCCAGTGTTTAGTCGTCATGGCAATAGCATTTAGAAGTCAAATTTTAGAAAATGCGGCAAAATGCTGGAACGACTAGGAACAAAAAACGAGCAGTGGGTTAGAACAATATAAAAAAATAAATTAAAAAAATGAAAAATGTATGACGGTACTGTTAACTGTGATTGTGTTGTGGATCGGGAGTAGCAAACCTCCGAACATCACGAACCAAGGGTAGGACAAAGGGCATACTGTCAGATATGTATGTAAACAACGTAC
The DNA here is from genome assembly GCF_964263255.1 of Lissotriton vulgaris. Lineage (NCBI taxonomy): Eukaryota > Metazoa > Chordata > Amphibia > Caudata > Salamandridae > Lissotriton > Lissotriton vulgaris. The sequence goes on from NW_028254576.1 coordinate 123,934, forward strand.
ATAACATGCACAATGTTCATAAATAGCATGCAAACTCTATGCGATCATTGAGCCCATGTGGCTTGCTGGAGTTCATCCTGTAGATCCAAATGTTTTCTCTTTGGATTAGATATTTATTAGTGTCCATGCCATCTCTTTTAGTTACAGTTTCCAAAATTATAAACTTCAATTGGGAAACATTGTGATGTGCTTCTGAAAAATGCAGAGCAATTGAAGACTTTTTGTTGTGAGTCCGAATATTAGACTTATGTTCATTCAAGCGTGTTTTGATCTTTCTTTCTGTTTTTCCGATGTAAACTTTGCCACATGGGCGTTTTAGTAGATAGATTACATGCGATGTATCACATGTTGCATTGACTTTCAGTTTATTGTCATGACCTTTCATAGGGTGTGTTATGGTTGTATCTTTAATAATGTTATTGCAATTTCCACAATGCATGCATGGTCGGGTTCCTTTGAAAATTGTTGGTTCGGCCCTTTTTGACTTTAGTATTTCTCCTAAATTAAATGTGGTATTGAGGATTTTTTTATGGA